>NC_142761.1:39876755-40176755 GCF_054948205.1 Urtica dioica subsp. dioica
CGGAACGGTTCAAAAAAAATTTATACCGGACCGGACCAAATAAGAAAAAAATCGGACCGGATCAAATAAGAAAAAAATCGGACCGGACCAGTTAAACGATCCGGTCTGGTTTAAACCGTTTTGGACCGTTAGATTGTTTTAGACCGTTTTAAACAGGACCGTTTTATTTTAGCGTATTTTTATTTATATTTTTTTTAAATAATAACCGGTCCGATTTTCTTTTAGACCGTTTTAGACCGGACTGTTTTAATGTATATTTTAGCAATGTCAAACGTTCAAATTGACTATTTTTCTAATTTTCTCTATATGTGTATTAATATCGCAAGTTACAATTCTTCTCTCCTTTTTTTCTGTATATAAAGAATATATAAAGTGATATAAAATTAAATGTTTGATGCTATATACTTAAAATAGTAGTTTGATTAGGTGTACCCTGCTATAGTAGTTAAGAGACTTTGGACTAATTAAAAGCCAAAAAAGACTTTTATGATATATATATGCATAAATATCTCAAGTTGCAGTCCTTCTCTCCGTTTTTTTTTTTGGTATATAAAGGTCATTTGGAGGGTGGAATACACCATGAGCCTTTTCTTTTCAACTTTACATTTCTGATTAAAAAAAAAAAAAAAAAAAACCTTGATATTTGATATTTTTGGAGGTTGATCAACTTAATCATGGCTTCCTCGAGTACCTCTGTCAAAAGATACGACGTCTTCATCAGCTTTCGAGGCACGGACACGCGCTGGGGCTTTACAAAGAGTCTTCACGAAGCTCTGTGCGAGAAAGGAATAAAGGCCTTCATTGACGAGGACGACCTCGATAAAGGAGACAAAATCTCGCCTGTGCTTTTGGAAGCGATCGAGGCATCGGCGATCTCGATAATCGTCTTCTCAGAGAACTATGCCCAATCTCGGTGGTGTCTGGATGAGCTCAACCATATCGTCCGTTGCATGAAAGACGAAAAACACTTTGTTTTACCGGTGTTCTACAAGGTGGAGCCCACCAATATACGGCACCAAAAGGGAAGCTTCGAAGTTGCGTTCTCGAAACTCGAAACACGCTTCGGACGCGACTCGGAAACGTTGAACATGTGGCGGGAATCTCTGAGAGCCACTGCGGATTTATCCGGATTTAATTCGGCAGATGCGAGGTAATTATATCGTTGATTAATTGTTTTTGTTGACATAAACCTTAAGTCCAGCTTTTTTATTATTTTTTATATAGTACCATTTGTGATAATGAAAATATAAAATCGACGGTATAGTAGTATTTCATTTCAATTTCAAATTAGTGATTATCTGGAACATGTTAGGGAAGTGGTTTTTCAATTTGTATTTAGAGTCTACAGTTTTTCATTATTTTTCCTAAAATAGTACTTGATTGCATATTAGTCATTTTTTGTTTGGTTGATTATTTTAGAATTTATTATTTATTAGATGCCAGGCCACCCACTTAACAACACGTAGGCGATCCGTCATGATGTCAAAACTCAAAACTAGTTTATAAGTGTCATGATGGTTTAATATACAACAATAATCCATTTTGTATAGTAAAAAAAAAAAAGAGCATATATTCTTCATTTCTCCATTACTTATATAATTTTAACAAATTTCTATTTATTAATTGTCGTTCATACATACTTAACTTTTATTGTTTGTATCTGATTATGATATATAATTTTTTTTTAATATTTCATATGAATAGAAAAAGATTTCGTGATTTTCAAATAAATATGAAATAATATTTTTTTATATAAACAATCTCACATTACATATAACATTCAAATAATTGATACACAATTTCCTAAGGTAAATTACATAATACTATTATTATTTAAAACTTGTATAACAAATCCTAAAAAATCAAATGAACTAATTATCATTTAATGATATTTTCCCAAAAAATTAAATGAATCCAACCATTTAACTTCATTTATCTCATACCACTCCATTATCAAGTGGGTCGGAGATGGTCTTGCATTTTTTTAATTATGGATCCCTCTCTATCGCAAAAACTCTTGAGGATGTTAGGGAGAAACTGTGAGGCTTTATGTTTTACATTTTAAAGAAAAAAATTAATCAAAAATAGTTTTTTATAAACGAAATGGATTATTAAGATTGACAAAAGTTTAATTTTTTAATAAATAGTCAAATTTCATTAACTAAATATTTGTTAACATTAATAAAAAAAAATAACAACTCTTTTATATAAGCAATTGATCACTTTTTTAAGAAAATATTTAAAAATTATTGACATAGTAAAAAAAGATTATTGATGGATGGTGCTTAAATAATTTCTTAAAGTTAAATTATATCACTAATTTTAGAAAAAAAAATTGACTATTTTACAAATCCAATAATTTTCAGTTAAGTATATAGCTTAAGTGCTTTATATATGTTTTTTTTTTTTTTGAAGGCAGCTTTGCTGCAGTAGGGATTAAACCCACAACCTCCACACAGGAGGTGGTGTGGAATTACCACTAGGCTATCCTAGGTACCACGTGCTTTATTTATGTTTAAACGAGTAGTATTCATAGATGTTCATATATTTTTCGTAATCTAATACAAATACATATGTTTAGTCACCTTCATAAGGGTTTTTCAATACCAACAGTAAAACATTAAGGAAGTATAAAATATTTATATAAAAAAAGAAGTATTACTAATTTAAAGGCCACTGAGAGTGTCCAAATTTATTTCCAAGCGTCGTAATTTGTTATGATGTTTATTGACTACAGTGTACTTACATTTCTCAGGTCCGAATCCGAGTTGATCAAAAATATTGTTGAATCTGCCATGGAAAGACTAAACATGATTCCTTTTACCTCCAGTGACGATATGAATGGCCTTGTTGGAATTAAGAACATTTTGCGGGAAATTGAGCAATCTTTATGTATCGACTCGACGAACAAGGACACTCGTGTCATTGGCATTTGGGGAATGGGTGGCATCGGAAAGACGGCACTCGCCCGTGTCTTGTTCAACAAACATTATTCTCGATTTTCCGGTTTCTTTTTCCTTGAAAACGTCAGCGAGGAAGTTGCGAAGCACCAATCCTCAGACCTGCAAAAGAGAGTTTTCTCAGAATTGCTCAAAGAGAAGAACTTGAAAGAAGTCACTCCTCGTGTAAAGGATAGACTCCGCCACAGGAATGTTCTCTTAGTCCTTGACAATGTCGATAACGTAAAGCAATTGGAACAATTGGCCATAGATCGTGAATGCTTCGGTTCAGGTAGCAGAATTGTTGTGACTAGCAGAGATTTGCAAGTGCTCAGGATTATCGAAGCCAAAATACACGAAATCAAGAGGCTGAGTTTCAAAGACGCCCGTGACCTCTTTCTCTCAAAAGCGTTTGGAAAAGGAGAGGAATCTCTGGCTGAGCGATACTCGGAGTTGGTAACGACAGTGGTCAAGGAATATGCCAAAGGAAATCCTTTGGCTCTCACGGTTTTGGGTCGGCACTTGTTTTCAAGGAGCATCGAAGAGTGGAAAAGCGTAATGAAGACGCTTGGCTCAAGCCAGAACAAAGAAGTCCAAGCCACATTGAGAGTGAGCTACGAAGGACTGAGTGACGAGG
Organism: Urtica dioica subsp. dioica; assembly: GCF_054948205.1. Classification (NCBI taxonomy): domain Eukaryota; kingdom Viridiplantae; phylum Streptophyta; class Magnoliopsida; order Rosales; family Urticaceae; genus Urtica; species Urtica dioica. Next base: position 39,880,332 of record NC_142761.1, read on the forward strand.
AGATGGACATGTTTCTCGATATCGCCTGCTTCTTTAAAGGCGAAGATAGGAATTCTGTGCAGAGAATACTCGGGTACAGATATAAAGGAGTGGTTATCGGAATCAGTGTTCTCATTGACAGGGCTCTCGTAACTGTGAACGACCGTGGTCAGATCTGGATGCATGATTTGATCCAAGAAATGGGCCAAGAAATTGTTTCTCAACAATCAAATGATCCGGGAGAGAGAAGTAGATTGTGGTCTACATCAGATATTTGCCGTGTCTTGAAAAAAAAACAAGTAAGTCGTGCTTATGATCCGTTAAACTTATTTGAAGCAAGTACATTGCACTTTTTATCATATAATAATTATGTGGTCATTTTTTCTTTGAACTGTGATCTGATCAGGGGACACAAAAAATTCAAGGAATTCTCTTGAAGTGTACGTCACCATCTGAAATTCCAGATTCATTGACCAAAAGCCCTCTGGTCTTTAAAGAAATGCGTGATCTATGGTTTCTGGATATTGATCCTTTGGATGGAAGAAAACTTTTGTTCCCTGAAGATCTTGATTTCCCTCCCGCTACGCTGAGATATTTCCGGTGGAATAATTGCCCGATGAAATTGTTGCCACAGAATTTTAATCCAAAGAATCTTTGCGAGGTGGCCATCCATGGGAGAAAACTTAAACGAGTTTGGAACCCCAAATACAAGGTAGGGACCCTAGACACAAGTACTACTCATTCGTACCGATTTTTTTTAATCAGTAAGATAAAAATGTCTCCTAAAAACATTAAATTCATTTTTTATAAACTATATATTTATGAACAAGTCTCCGTATATTTCCTCCTCCAAACTAAAATATATTAATTATTCCGCTGCAACGTGCGGGTCATACTGCTTGAGTTTATTAAAAGTGCACAATTCGAACACATAATGAATTTTGTAATAATCCATCTATAAAGTATCTATTTATTCAATATTAAACTCTAAATAGCTGTTAAATAATATTTAACGTATTTTCATTTGGTGTATAATATAGTATCACTAAAGTATGCTATAGAGACGTGTGTTATTGGTTCGAAACGCAATTTTTTAAAAGTGTTATGAATATAAGTTAATGAAGGGGCCACAAATGCAACCATCAAGAGCTCGAGGAGGTGAATGCGAAAAATAATAATAATTAAAGAACAAAGTTAAATTATCTCTAGGTGCTAAAAAGACACTATTCTTTCTAATCACTTGAACTGCGTTGGCTTTTCACATTAATCACGATTTACTTTTTCATATAGGATTTGCAAAAGTTGGAAGTCTTGAATCTCAGTGGTTGTGAGAGCTTGAATGAACTCCCAGATCTCTCTCGCAGCTCAAACCTCACGCATTTAGATCTCAGTTATTGCAGTAACCTGGGTGAACTCCCTGATTTTTCTCGCAACTCAAATCTCAAGCACTTGGATCTCAATGGTTACGACAACCTTAGTCAACTCCCGGATCTCTCTCGCAACTCAAATCTCGAGAGGTTGAGTCTTAGTGGTTGCAGTAGCTTGAGTCAACTCCCGGATCTCTCTCGCAACCCAAATCTTGAGTACTTGGATCTCACTAATTGTAGCAATCTTAGTCGACTCCCAGACATTTCTCTCAACTCGAATCTCAAGCACTTGGATCTTGATGGTTGCAGCAACCTAAATAAACTCCCGGATCTGTCTCGCAACTCAAATCTCAAGCACTTGATTCTCACTAATTGCAACAACTTGAGACAACTCCCGGATCTCTCTCGCAACTCAAATCTCGAGCACTTGAATCTAACTGATTGCAGCAACTTGAGACAACTTCCAGACCTCTCTCGTAACTCAAATCTCAAGCACTTGGATCTCGATGGTTGCAGCAACCTGAGACAACTCCCGGACCTCGCTTGCAACTCAAATCTCAAGCACTTGATTCTTACTAATTGCAGCAGCCTGAGACAACTCCCGGATCTCTCTCGCATCTCAAATCTCGAGCACTTAGATCTCACAAATTGCAGCAACTTGAGTCAACTCCCGGACCTCTCTCTCAACTCAAATCTCAAGCACTTGGATCTCGATGGTTGTAGCAACCTGAGACAACTCCCAGACCTTTCTCGCAACTCAAATCTTGAGAACTTGGGTTTAAGTGGTTGTAGTAGCTTGAGCCAACTCCCAGATCTCTCTCGCAACTCAAATCTTGAGTACTTGGATTTCACTAATTGTAGCAACCTCAATCGACTCCCGGACCTCTCTCTCAACTCAAATCTCAAGCACTTGGATCTCGATGGTTGCAGCAAATTGAGTCAACTTCCGGATCTCTCGCTCTGCTCAAATCTCAAGTACCTGGTTCTCGCTAATTGCAGCAAACTGAGTAAACTCCCGGATCTCTCTCGCAACTCAAATCTCAAGCACTTGGATCTCACAAATTGCAGAAACGTGAGACAACTCCCAAACTTCTCTCTCAACTTAAAGCTTAAGCACTTGGATCTCGATGGTTGCAGTAACCTGAGATAACTCCCCGATCTCTCTCGCAACTCAAATCTTGATGCAAAAGGTCGATTGCATCAACACAATTGCTGAATTTCAGAGTAGAGTTCCAGCTGGGAATCATATAATGATATCATCATAACCAAAAAGGTACTTACTTCTCTTTGTTTTTAGACATGCTAAAACAATTTTAGTTTCTTACAAAGATAATCTCCTATGATCAACTAATGCTCTATAATGTACTAAAACATATATTGAAGTTTTAACTCCATTAGAGATGCTTTAACATCGATTTATCTCAGTTGCGCCATGTTCGTGAAGTTGACTTTTTGCTTTTGGGGGACGAAATTTCGAAGTGTTGCTATCAAAGCGAGGGATCTTCGGTGACCCTGGTATCAAGGGTAACCCGAGTTTCACAGGCTTTACGGCGTATGCCATTTCAATCCACACTGGCTCTATTGAGGACCGTGTGAATGGGCCAGCGACTCGGATTGGATCCTCTATCTCAATAGTTTGAAGTCTTTCAAAGACATGTCTAGCCGGATGGAAAAATGTGGGCTGTGATGTATGATTGAAGCTCGTATAGTATGTTATTACTGTTCTTTTATGTTATTACATGTCGGGTTCATATAGTATGTTAAACATATTTCCTCAGCAGCAAATCATATATATAGTACAAGTACGGAGTTACATCCTTTGACAGATTTCACGTCTCTTTTTATCTTTTATGCCGACCCTTAAGTGGACAAAAGCAAATAGACAACTGTGTTCTAAGCGCAAAAAAAAAAAAAAGATCTCATGGAATGCAATGATCGCAGCTCTTGGGAGGAACCGGGACGAGCTCGAGGAGGCTCGGATGTTTCAGGAGATTTTTCTCTCTATCGAGAGAGTGAGAAAAAAAAACCGTCTCTTCTTCTCGAAGGTCCTGCAATGGCGGTTTTCACTTTGATCACATCTCTGGCGATTCTTCTCTCCTCTCTCCTCTCCATCTGTTATTCCCTCTCCTCCACCGCCATCAACGATCTACTCTTTCCATACTGTGCAGAAACTCATCGTCAATAGATCTACTCTTTCCATATTAAAATTTATAAAAAGAAAACACGAAGCATTATTATTCATTCAAATGACGAACACCTGCCGAATCGCTTCCTCTAATGTGCAACGAACCCAAGCACGTTAGAATCGATTCAAGAACTCATTTTTCGATCTTTTTAAGACTTGTCCGCCAGCTGTTCGACATAATGTACGTGAGAATAAATCTCCAGCAATAAGGAGAAGTAGAAGAAGAAGAGTGAGAAGAGAGGTCTGCGATATGGACATTGGACGTTGGGAAATGTTTTGAGGACATCACAAATATGTGTTCTTTACCTCTTTATTTGATACAACGGATAGAGAGTAGAGACCAGTATTGATTTTTTTGCTGGAAATGGAGATTACGATAATGACGGTTTCTCTTTCTTCTGATCATTTTTTTTTATTTATTATTATTATTATTTTTTTTTTGCTGGAAACGAGTAGAGCGAGAGAGAGTTTGTTTAGTTAATTAAAAGAAAAAATATTTTTAATTATTTTATTTTTTAATTAATTTTCTGTTGTTAATTATGTTGTTTATTGCAAGGTTACAAAATTGTCCTTCATTACCTTCTCACGTGAGAAAAAGCATGCTTATTTAACTGACAGATACTAAATTAGTTAAGAAAAAACATAATTAAAACATGAAGAAAAATAATTCGTGAGTTTCGTAGTCGTTAAACCGGCAAAATAAGGATGAGAGGAGCATATTTCTCGATATCGCGTGCCTTCTTCAAAGGCGGAGATAAAAATTCTGCGCAGAATACACTTGGGTAAAAATATAACGGAGTGATTATTGGGTATAAATACAACCGACCGCGGAAAAATTATCGCCAAGTCACATCGGCCTCTAAGCATGAAAATCTGGACGAACAACGATGATCACGTTGTTATATGATGCAACACAAGTGCCTAAACTCTGGAACCCATGATTGTGGCTCTGAACCAACTGACCTTTCGGTGATTTTACTTGTTCTTCTTATGTTATGACATGTTGGGTTCATATTATATATCATGTATGATGTATATACTACGAGAACGGACTTGCATCCTTCGACAGATTCACGTCTCTTTTTTATATTTTATTATGCCAATCCTAAAGTGGACAAAAACAAACTATGTTCTGAGCAAAACTATAAAAAAAAACAGACAGATCCTCTTCTAAAAAATTGACAATATCTACTGATTGGATTTTTGTTTGTCCAATAGGACCTGAATATGCGAAACATCTGAAACTCCATTGCTTAGCCACTGAGATATAATTTTACTTCAACCATTTTTTTTTTTTTTTTTTAACAATGACATGCACAAAATGATATCAAACCCAAATTACTTTAATGAATCTGAACAAGAACTTTGCTCCTTTGCATTCCCCGAACATACAACATGTAATGCATTGCTGTTACACACACACACACACAAACTTAGTATGTCCACTAGAGATATGTATACATTTATGTTTTGAAAAAGAACAGTCCAAGTCCACTTCCGGTGAGAATGTTTAATTACATTGCATGGATTCCTAGAACTCTCATTAGTAATAAATGAAGTGCCAAAAATACGAAATGAGTGCGCAGATGTCTCTGGTCGACTTGACTCAGAGCGGGACCGGCCACGTCAAGTCAATGGCCGCCACAATTCTCGCCCAACTCAACGTGCTCCACGACCAGTCTCTTGTCTTTTATTGCATATATCTCTCCTGAATCACCGTGAGATTCAGAATTCAATTTGGAAAACTCATTTAGTTCACATCATGACAACCAATGGTCACCTGCCACATGTTAGAGCATCTAATGGAGTTCTAATGGAGTTAAAGAAAAAAGGTGGTTTAGATCGCATTGTTAAAAAGCACATTCCAATAGTATCATCTGCTAATTAGGGATATCAAAAAACTTTCTAAATAAATAAGATCTGGAATATTTAGTATATTATCGTTCTTGTGCTACAATGGCGCATTCTAATTTTTATTCTAAATTTACCTCTAAAAGTGCGACTTGTCTCCAATCAAGTAATAAATAGAATAACGTCTCTTGTGTTAGATTTAGCATATTATGATTTGTTGTTTTTTTTTTAAACGGTAACTTCATTATATATATTAGAAAAGGCGAAAGCCACTTTACACAAAAGATGGAACGTTTATAGTCTGCTCCCCGGATCCAATGCCAATCGAGCACGCGAACCAAGCTAAGCAAAACTAGAAAACGAAACCACAACCAAAAGCCGTTACAAGGAGGAAAGGTGAACCTTAGATACAAAAACTAATCTACTGTCTGTCTTAGCGAGCCATAACCAAAAGAGACCGTGTAGGTCTTTATACATAGGAAAAAGAGATAATCTAAAGGGTCAAAAGCTCCCGCCCCTGGTAACTGGGAGAAGACACAAAACAAAAGGAAGGAGCTTCTGTTGGAAGAAAGTTTTGGGTTTGTGGAGAAAGTGTAGATATTTTGGGTGTTTAGGGAAAATGTTTAGAAATTTGGAGGCTTGGGTATAAAGTAGAGAGGTGGAGAATTTCTTCGTAGAAAAGAGAACTTTTTATTTTTTGGCTTTATCCAAAAGTGTAGGATTACATCCCTATTTATATTAGTCTATGGAAATCTCTAGATACAACATTTTCTAGAGAATTCTCCTTATTAATGACTATCATAGATATTACAAGATTATTCTAGAATTTATTCTCTCTAAGCTCTCTAGGCATATCAAGAATATTCTAGATAATATGACCACTTAACTAGGCCCAAAATACTAAAGGCCCAAACTACAACTAGAAATAATTAGGCCCAAATACTATAACCCAAAATCAAGTTTAATTATTCAACACCCCCTCTTAAACTTGATTTTGCTACTCCAAGTAAAGTTCTTAACTTGACAAAGTCTTCGCGCTTGAGGGGCTTGGTGAAGATATCGGCTACTTGGTCATGGGTCTTCACGTACTCCAATTGCACCTCCTTTTGGGTAACACACTCTCTAATGTAGTGATAGCGTGTGTCAATGTGCTAACTCCGATCATGGAAAACTGAATTCTTCGCCAAAGTTATTGCTGACTTATTGTCCACGAAGATCTTAGTCGGCTCCTCTTGTGGCAAACTCAACTCCTTCAATAAGTTTCGTAGCCAAATTGCGTGACAGACACATGAAGTGGCAACTACGTACTCCGCCTTGCAAGTAGAAAGAGTGACAATCGATTGTTTCTTCGACATCTACGTGAAGGTTGTGTCTACAATGTAGAATACGAAGCCACTTGTGCTTTTTCGATAATCTATATCTCCACCCCAGTCGCCATCGCTATATCCAAGAAGCTTGTAATCATTAGAAACGGTGTAGTACAAGCCAAAGTTTGTCGTACCTTTGATATAGTGAAGAATCCTCTTTGCCGCCTTCAAATGAGTGGTAGTTGGATGCTCCATGTGTCGACTGATGACTCCCGCAGCATACAAGATGTCAGGCCTCGTACACGTCAAGTATCGCAGGCTTCCAACCAAACTTTTGAAGAATGTTGGATCAGCGTTTTCTCCTTCCTCGTGATTTGACAGCTTGATTCCACATTCCATTGCCATGCTGACTGGGTTTGAGTCATCCATCTTGAACTTCTTGAGCACCTCTTTGGCATAGCCTTCTTGACTAATGATGATTCCATTGTCTTCTTGTTTCACTTCAATACCGAGGTAGTAAGACATGAATCCAATGTTAGTCATCTCAAACTCCTTCGTCATCTCTTTCTTGAACTCCTTGAACATGCTTGGATTGCTTCTTGTGATGATCAAGTCGTCTACATACAAGCATACAATCAATGTATCATTGTTTTGGATTTTGATATAGAGTGCATGCTCATATGGACACTTGATGAAGTCTCTTCCTTTGAAGTACTTATCAATTCGAGCATTCCAAGCTCGTGGGACTTGCTTCAGCCCATATAGCACCTTCTTCAGCCTCAAGACTTTGTTTTCTTCTCCCTTAACTTGTGGTTGCTCGATGTAGACTTCTTCATCAAGGACTCCATTTAGGAATGCGGATTTGACATCCATCTGATGTATCCTCCATTTGTTTTGAGCCGCTAACGATATGATTAGTCTAATAGTTTCTAGTCGAGCAACAGGAGCAAATACCTCGTCATAGTCGATGCCGGCTCTTTGGATGTATCCTTTTTCCACCAATCTCGCCTTATATCTTTCAACTTCTTCTTTGGAATTCTTCTTTGCCTTGTAGACCCACTTCACACCGATCGCCTTGTGCCATTTTGGAAGTGAAGCTAAGTACTCCCAGGTATCATTCTTCTTTATTGCCTTGATCTCTTCATCCATGGCGTTTCTCCAAGTCTTCTTTTCTAAGGCTTCTTGAAAGTTCATAGGCTCGTAGTCCGCAAATAGACAAAAGAGAGTAAGGTTGTCTTGATTTTCTGTTACCTCGTATAACTCTTGCAAGCTTCTAAAGTGGGGAGTCCTTTCACTTGAACTTTCGCCTTCTTGAGAACTCGGAGTTGGTGAAGTCGGTGGGGTAGCCGCATCTTCTCTTGATTGCTCTGGCTGCCCCACATCATCTTCTTCAAATTCTGGAAAGAAGTTAAAAATTTCATTGCTCGATCTCCAATCCCATTCTCATTCTTCTTCGAAGATGACATTTCGGCTGATGATCGTCTTCCCCGTATCTGGATTGTAGAGCTTGTAGCCTTTAGAGTTGGTGTCGTAGCCGATGAAGATGTACTTTTCGCTCTTGTCATCTAGTTTGCTTCTCTTTTCGTCCAACACATGAGCGTGAGCTATGCTTCCAAAGACTCTGAGATGAGAAATTATGGGCTTTCTTCCACTCCATGCTTCTTGTGGCGTTTTTCCCAGAACGCTTCTCGTCGGGGATCGGTTTGATAGATAAACCCCGCATGCTACTGCTTCTGCCTATAACTCCTTTGGTAGTCTCTGGCTCTTGAGCATGCTCCTCGCCATCTCAAGGATTGTTCTATTCTTCCTCTCCGCCACTCCGTTTTGTTGGGGGGTTCTTGGCACCGTTAGCTGTCGCCGAATACTGTTGTCTTCGCAATATTTCTGGAACTCGTTTGAAGTGAACTCTCCTCCTCGGTCAGATCTCATGGCTTTGATCACAAGTCCACTTTCCTTCTCAACATGGGCTTTGAACTTTTTGAAGTTCTCAAACACTTCGGATTTCTCCTTCAAGAAGTATACCCATGTTTTTCTTGAATAATCATCAATAAAGAGAAGGAAGTAGTTACTCTTACCAAGTGATCTTGGCTTGATCGGACTGCACACATCTGTGTGTATGAGTTCCAACAGCTTCTGAGCTCTTGAGCTTGACTCCTTTGGAAAGCTTATTTTGAATTGCTTTCCGAGTAGACATCCTTCACAGACTTGATTTGGGTGGTTGATGGAGGGAAATCCTTTGACCATTTCCTTCTTGGAGAGCAGCTCCAATCCTCCAAAGTTGAGATGTCCAAATTGAAGATGCCAAAGCCACGACTCCTCCTTGTAGCACATCTTGAGACATTGTGCGACGTCATTTTGAATGTTGAGGATGAACATCCTATTTCTTGTCATCGACGCCTTAGCAATGAATTTGTTTGCATTGTCTCTTATAGAAAGGTTACTATCTTTCAATCGAATATCATAACCTTTCTCTAAGAGTTGTCCTAGGCTCAAGATGTTGCTCTTCATGTTTGGCACGTAGTAGACATTGGAAATGAATTGATGATCCCCATTCTTCAATCGAATGAGAATGTTTCATTTACCGTTCACCGCCACCTTTGATTCATCTCCGAAAGCAACGTTCCCTTTCACCGATTCGTCAAGCTCTACGAACATGCTTTTTTGCCCGCACATATGGTTGCTCGCACCACTATCAAGGTACCATTGTGTATCTCCTCCCATTTCGTTGTCTTTGTGAGCCAACAAAACCGTTGAGTCTTCTTGGGTTCTTTCTTTAACATAGTTGGCCTTCTCTTCAACTCTATTGTTGCGCGGAGCTCTACATTCGGAAGCATAATACCCAAACTTCTCACAGTTGTAGCATTTGATCTGTGACTTGTCATACCTTGGTTTTGTGGCTCCTTTCCCACGACCTCTGGATGAGCTTTCTCCTCTTTGGTTGTTGTTGTCGTCATTGGGCCTCCAACCTCTTCCACGTCCTCGTCCTTGACCGCCACCTCTTCTTTGTTGGCTTCCACCGCGATCTTCATTTGTCGAATCGACTCGTGTCTTGAGTGCTTGCTCCACGATATCTTTATTCTTCTTTTTTTTTCTTCATAAGCTTGAAGCGTCCCGATGAGTTGCTCCATTGTCATGGCCTCCAAGCCCTTCGTCTCTTCGATGACAGTGACGATATGCTCGAACTTCGAATCCATGGATCTAAGAACCTTCTCCATGATTCTCACGTCATCTAACTTCTCGCCGTTTCTTTTGAGGTTATTGGTAACCATCAAGACTCTCGAGAAATAATCGGAGATGAGTTCACCTTCTCTCATGTGCAAGGCTTCAAACCTTTCTCTTAAAGTTTGAAGACGTACCTTCTTGACTTGATCCGCTCCCTTGTAAAAGGTTCAAAGCTTTTCCCAAGCTTCTTTGACCGACTTTGCTCCCGAGACCTTCTTAAACGTGTCTTTATCTAACCCTTGGTAGATTAGGCAGAGAGTCTTCTTGTCTCTCTTCCTTGAGTTTCTCAAACTATCCTTTTGAGTTTGAGATAGACTACCTTCGTTCTCCGGGTCAGCGTGGCCTTTCTCGACTATCTCCCGCACGTCGTGTGCACCAAGGAGAGCCACCATTCTAAGACTCCAGTTATCATAGTTGCTCTTCGTGAGCATAGGGACTTGGAAGGGAACACCGCTATTCGCCATCTTTAGGAGGATCTTGTAGCTCTGATACCACTTTGTTGGAAGGAAGTTTTGGGTTGGTGGAGAAAGTGTTTAGATATTTTGGGTGTTTAGGGAAAAGTTTAAAAATTTGGAGGCTTGGGTATAAAGTAGAGAGGTGGAGAATTTCTTCGTACAAAAGAGAACTTTTTATTTTTTGGCTTTATCCAAAAGTGTAGGATTACATCTCTATTTATACTAGTCTATGGAAATCTCTAGATACAACATTTTCTAGAGAATTCTCCTTATTAATGACTATCCTAGGTATTACAAGATTATTCTATAATTTATTCTCTCTAAGCTCTCTAGGCATATCAAGAATATTCTAGATAATATGACCACTTAACTAGGCCCAAAATACTAAAGGCCCAAACTACAACTAGAAATAATTAGGCCCAAGTACTATAACCCAAAATCAAGTTTAATTATTCAACAGCTTCTTCCTTTTATGCTTTCATATGGCACTTGCACAATCTTTTTTTCAATCCGCTAGAGAGTAGCCTTTGAATTCTTTCAATGAGCTGTGAAGCCACATAGCTACGAGTCTGTTACATGTCTCTTGAAGAGCTTCTACGTTCCAACCTTCGTCGTTGAAAATGCATTTGTTTCTTAGAATCCAAATCGCACAAAATCCCGCAAGCACTCCTGTTTTTACTGCTGCCACCCATCGAGCCTTTTTCCTAGTCGATGTGTGAACCTGGAAAAAATCAGCCAACAAAATAACAGAAGAAGCGTGGATACCGACTTTACCGAAGAACCAACTCCACCAACTCGCCGCTGCAGGACAGTCAACAAATAAATGTTGATCATCCTCTGCAGCACTTTTGCACACCATACAGCAATTAGGACACAAAACCCGATGTGAATTTGGCCTTTGAATGCGTTCAGCCATGTTGACTCGTTTGATAGCAATCCTCCACCCAAAAATCTTCACTTTTTCCGGAGCCGCTGAACTCCAAATAGCGCTGATAAACGTCCCAGAGGGGGCAGTAGCCGCCTGAGAGATGGCTGCGGCCATGCTTTTTACTGAGAACTCCTCCGAATCGTCCATCAACGCCTTTCGATCCTCCAATCCTTCCCACAAGGGCACTTCTTCAAGCATGTCTAAAAGTGTAGCCAATTCCATCGTCTCACGGTCTGACAAGTTTCTTGGGAAATTGAAGTTCCAATCCATGGCTTCAAATAAAAGCGAGGAAGGGGAAGCCAAACTAGCGATATGGGATCCTTTCAACGGGCAGAGTCGGTATAGTCCGGGGAACCTCGCTTTTGTGCTCATTCCCTCTAACCATGAATCCTCCCAAAACCAGACTCTTGATCCGTCACCTATTATCCACTTGCAATGCTTATGAAAATCATCGTGTACCAAATTGATTGATTTCCACGGACTACGAAGTGTGTGTCCCGTAGCGGGGCCAGGGTCCCACCCATTTTCATGGTAACCGTAAATGGCGACTATCACCTTGTGCCAAAGAGCCCTAGGCTCAAGTTGAAAACACCATAACCAGTTTGCGAGTAGTGCCAAGTTTTTCTCTCTCAAACCTCCTAGACCCAAACCGCCCTTTTCCTTTGGCCTACAACATACCTCCCAAGCGACTCCGGAGTAGCCTTTCCGGCCTTCAAAGCCTTCCCAGAAAAAGCTTCTCATGATTTTCCCCAAGTCATCTGCCACCCCTTTGGGCATTTTGAACACCGACATAAAATATGTTGCAAGAACGGATAGCACCGACTGAATCAAGGTCATCTTACCGCCTTTCGAGAGGAACCCCATTTTCCACCGGCCAGCCTTTTAGTTGCCTTTGAGAGGATGGGATCCCAAAAAGTTTTGCTTCTCGGATTGTTGTCTAAAGACATACCAAGGTAGGATATCGGCCATGTTTCCTTTTGACAACCGAGAGTGGCAGCCAAACGCGTACAATCGACCGGGTCGCTGTTGATCCCTATTAGGCTGATTTTCTCAATATTTATTTTAAGCTCAGAATCGTCGCAGAATCTAGAAATGATATCGATCATATTCACCCGATTATGTTCATCAAACTCCCCGAAAATGAGCGTGTCGTCTGCAAATTGGAGGTCGGAGATTGAAAGGGCTCCTAAAGAAAGAGCATGGAAATTTCCTTCCACTACTCCGCGCGTGATACGTCTTGACAAAGCATCCGCTACCAAGATGAGGAGGAAAGGCGACAGAGGATCGCCTTGTTGAACCCCTCTCGATCCTGAGAAGTGTCTCAGATCTTTACCGTTCACAATAACCGAGAAAGACACCAAGGAAAGGCAGCCTTTGACCCACTTCCTCCATCTAACATCGAAACCTTTGCCTTCCAACACGAAGTCCATAAAGTTCCAATCCACCATATCGTGCGCTTTTTCAAAGTCGATTTTGAGGACCGATCCAATTTTTTTAGTCCTACTTGTCTCCTCAACCATTTCATTGGCTATGAGTATGAGATTCGTAATCTGCCTACCTTTGACAAAGGCGCCTTGGAATTCTGAAATGGTTTTTTCAAGAACATTTTTAATCCTCTTTGCCAAGACTTTAGCCAAAATTTTGTAGAGACCCGTCACCAAACTGATTGGCCTAAAGTCCTTAGCTCTACATGCGTTGAGCTTTTTTGGAATTAGATAGATGAAAGTCTCATTGACACTTTTATTCATTACTCGTGTTTCCCAAAATTCTCCAAAGAATTGAAGGACTTCATGTTTGATCGTCTCCCAAATATCTTAGAAGAAAGCCAAAGAGAAACCATCCGGCCTGGGCGACTTGTTCCTTTCACATGCGAAAACCGCCGCCCGAATTTCATCTTCCTCGAAAGGTGAAGAGAGAATTCCAGTGCTCTCCTCGTCTGTGGCTTCCCATTCTATGTTGTTCCACTCATATCTTGTTGTAGCGCCGGCCTGGTAGAGATTTTTTAAAAAATGATTTATTTCCTCCACGATTTCAGCCTCGGCTATCGTGATGGACCCGTCGGACTTTTCCAATTCCACAGCGCGTTTTTGGCTTTCCTAGCGCTTAATAAATTGTGGAACATACTCGTGTTTTCGTCGCCGAATTCGGCCAAGCTGATTTTCGATTTGAACCTGGCCGCTCTTTCTTCGTTTGCTAAAATGCCATCTAGTTGACCCTTGAGGAAAGCTCTCTCGTGTCGTAACTCTTACGTCCAGTCATCACCCCATTCGACACTGTCCAAGCAGGTAATCTCCTTCTCGATTCTGAGTTTTTGCCCGTATCTCCTTTCTTTCTCCACTACAGACCAAGCCTTAACTTTGTTTTTGAGTTTGTAAAGTTTTCCCATGATTCGGTGTCCTGACCATTCTTGCCGGCACCGCTTCTGACCATGTACTTTAACCAAATCTTTGAATTCGGGATTATCCAACCAGTCATTATCTAGCCTAAAAGGAACTGGACCCCAGGTTGCCATATCCGTGGTTATGATCAACATGAAGTGATCTGATACCCCTCTTAGTTGAACCTCTTGTTGGTAATAGGGAAAGATTATCCGTCAACCTGGTGAGAACAAAAATCGATCCAAACGTGAACAAGTCGGATTCTCCCGGAAATTAGACCAAGTGTACTCGCCGTTTGAAATGGGGGGGATCAAACAAGGATAGCTCTGCGATTATTTCGTTGAAGCATCTCATACTCCGCCTTGCCCGAACGGTTTTGTTCTTTTTCGATGCGAATCTAACAACATTAAAATCTCCTCCCGCGCACCAATTCTTGCCACAAATTTTCCCAAGGCTAGCCAACTCATCCCAAAACTCATTCCTTTCTCTCAACCGGCATGGTCCGTACACCCCTGAAAACCACCACGAGGAATCACCATGCATAACCTTTATCGACACTGAAAAATCCGCCAGTAGCGAATCCTCCACCAACACCCTCCTAGAATCCCATACAATCACTATGCCGCCCGAAGCACCGATGGACGGTAGGGAAACCCATTCCTTAAACCTAGAACTCCAAATACTACCTATAAACCTCATGTCTATGTTTATTCTCTTTGATTCTTGCAAGACCAGAATATCCGGATTAGCTTTGCACACAAGGGATTTAATTCCCATGCGTTTGTCGGGGTGAGATGTACCCCTAACATTCCAAGATAATATCTTCATAAAAACGGTACCTATAAACCTCATGTCTATGTTTATTCTCTTTGATTCTTGCAAGACCAGAATATCCGGATTAGCTTTGCACACAAGGGATTTAATTCCCATGCGTTTGTCGGGGTGACATGTACCCCTAACATTCCAAGATAATATCTTCATAAAAACGGTACTTCCCTCCTTTTGAGCTTTGACTTTCCGTAGCTCATATTAAAATCCAAGTTTTTAATTCTTTTCTGGCCCCCTTGGAGCGTTGTGGGTTTCCTTTTTCGTTTACCCGAGACTCTAGTTGCCTTCAATACGCTCTTCCCAGAGCAATCTTTTCGTGAAGTTAGAGGAGCGGACAAAGAAGGAGAGAGAGGAACCTTAGGCTTTTTCCTGCCTTTCGATGTGAAAGAGCCGCCATCGGAGCTGATCGCCTCCTCGGTTCCAAGCAGAGCAGCCACTCCTTCCAAACCGTCTGCCGAATCTAATCCATGGTCGTCCTCGGTGGAGCAAAAGATTTCTTCAAAAAAACCCTCTTCCGGGAGGATTCCCATATCATATTTACCATTACCCCATCTTGATCGTGTCCAACTTTATCATCCTCATCCATGCCTCCGGGATGAGGTTTGAAAGTCGACTCTTCCTCTTGGTTGCCTAACCACTACCTTTGAGAATAGCTTTTGCCATAAACTCCATTTTTTTGTTCACCCACTTCAGAGTCGCTCACGTAGTTTGACTTGTCCACGTCCTTGTAGACAAAATCATTCCACCTTTTGATAATCTAACTCTGAAGATTTTGCGCAATTTTGGGCGACGAATAAGGGAGAAACGATCGCAGCTCTTGGTCGTTTTTTGTGACGTTATGTCCGTCATTTTTTCCGATGCGACCCCGAGGTCCGATTGTGCATCAGTGAAAATAGCCTTTTTAGTAGTTGAAGACACTTTTTGAGGCCCAACCCTAGAAACGCAGTCGTTGCGGTGGATTTCATTGATTTGGTCGGCCAATCTCGCATGCAAAAAACAGACTTCTCTAGGGCAACATTGCGATCGAGCTGGAAAATCAGAGGATATGGCTTTGCTATCTACTTTTTCGGGGTTTCTTGATTAACCGCATGTACCTGCCCAATCAGCGAGTCTTCTCCGTCTTTTGAGACACCGGTCCTGTTTACGCCGAAAGCAGTTTCAGTAACATTGGAGACGAGGGAAAGGTCATCATCCGTGCACCGACGGTTAGATGACTCAGGGAAATCCATCTCGAGATATCCTTGAGTTTTGGCCATAGCCCCGTCCTCCCTTCTACAGTTCCGGCAAGGATTTGTTCCTAAAAATCCTTCGTATACCTCTTTTCCTTTATTGGCTAATTCCGACTGCCGATTAGATGCCGGAGGAGAGACCCCTTGACCCTCTGTTGTATTAACTCTATGGATCCAGAGAAAGGGACCTTTAGGCGATTCCTCCAGGTTAAAGATCCATACTCGGATCTGAGAAGCACCGTAAGGAAGCTCTAACCACGGCAAAAGAAGGCCTCTTGTCAGCCCCCGGAGCTTGATCTTCGCGTACCTTAGATCGGTCAGTTCCAATGTCTCTTTGGTGATTTGAATTATCCCTCCAAACTTTGTACCGATCGTTTTCAGAGCGTGAACATTCCATAAGTCGAAAGGTAGTCCTTCGATGCCGATCCATCCATTTCCTATGCTCGCACGGTTGTCCTCCCACTGATCCAACGCCTCACATTCCTTCAAAATATCGACGTTTTTCCTGTTATTGAAGATGACTCCTTCTTTTAGGATTTTCTCTCTTTCTTCCTTGTCCCTGCACCATATAATGCCTTTGTTTCCCGAAAAAGGTGAAACAAAGACATCAATTCCAGTTAGCCTTTTGATGGCGTGCTGGAGAGGGGTTGCCTCTGATTACCTCTCCGACACTCAACATTAGTGGGGTTGAGGTGGATAAGAGGGTTTAGTGTTTAGAGGCAAAGAGATAAGTGAAACGAGTGAAGTACGAGTTCGACAACGTTTCGAGGCTCAAATTTGGATTACCTTGGGTCAAGAGGCGGACCCTTGCATTTATAGGCGACCAATGGGTGGTTTGAGCACACCTTGGCCGAGTGGAGTCAGGGCTGCCATCGGCCAAGTGTTGCTCGAACTGGCCGATGGTCGGATGGATGTTTTGCTCGGCCATTGGCCTAGAGATGCTCGAGCTAGCCAACGGTCGAGAACAATCTTTGGGCCGGCCATCGGTCGGGGCAGCCTCGAGCCGACCGATGGCCATGTGTAACTTCTGCTCGGTCATTGGCCGAGTGGTGCTCGGGCCGGCCAATGGCCGAGGCTGGGTCTTGGGCCGGCCAATGGCCGAGTCTAGCTCGGGCCGACCATTGGCAGGTGGGTCTTCGTGTCACCGGTCCGAGATGGGACGGTAACATTAGCCCTCCGAGTTTATCATCGGGGGTGGCCTGTGTAATAAACTCAAGGTTCTTCCGTCACCGTCGACCCGTCTAAGCATCTCGTCGTCAAAAGGTACAACTTTTCTCCATTTAGTAATATTTAAATCATCCTCCGCTTGTATTTTTCTCATTACACGTGTCGATGGACCCTTCCAACCACCTTTCGGTGAGTGGGTCCTTTGATGAAGACCTCTCTTCTTTTCTAGGAGACTCTTTGGTGGATTCGGACGGATTTTAAGACAAATTCCCTATGTCCCTAGCCGATCATTCACTTCATACGCCGCTGTGCTAGAATTTTTCTGGGAGTGGAGAGATAAGCATGACCGGTGGTGATTTTTCTTCGGAGGATGCGTGGGTGGCCGGTGAGGACCGCTCTCCGACGACAAGCGAGGTTGATGCACTAGAGGCGCCGGCCTGGGTAGTCCTGGTGCGTGGTGGACTGGCGCCGGTGGAGATGCGTGCTGAGGATGACCCACGCGACCCGGGCAGGACGAGCCCCGGGGAGATCTTGCATGACCCGGGCGAGGCGCGTCTGGCTGGGGCGAGCACCAGGGAGAGGTTGCACAGTTTAGGCGAGGCCGGACCGAGAGATGCGCGTGCCATGGGATCTGTTCGGCCGGATGCTGGTGGAGCCGGAGAGGCGCGCGGCCCGGGCGAGGCGAGCAGGGGAGGCCACGCGTCGGGCCCGGGCGACGTCATCTAGGCCGATGTCGGTGATGGAAATGAGGTGCGCTGTTTGAGGGGAGTCATCTGGACGATCGTCAATGGTGTTAGAGCTCCGGGCGAACACCGGTGGATGTGTGCCAGCGCCGGGCGACACAGTCTGTGGCAGCGCCGGTATCGGGGATCTAGCGCACTGATTGGGTTTTTCAAGATTATTTCTAATGAGTTAAGGACAAGATTGCGAGGTTTTATTTTGGAAGGACTTATGTGCAACAAAATGAAGGACGAAATTGAAAGAAAAAAATAGAAAGGGGTCATTTGCTGAGCGACGTGTCCACTTGTGGTGCAACCACATGTCTTCCATGTGTCGTATTGAAGAGCTGCCATGTGGATATTTTTTCTCCACCTCTAAATATCGGCCACCTCACCATTCCATTCTCTCTCTCTCTCTCTCTCTCTCTCTCTCTCTCTCTTTCTTCTTTCTTTTCCTTCGTCTCTCCCGCGTGCGCACAGCCACACCTGCAACGAGGAAAAAAAAAACGCTGTTAGCTCAAATCATTATCATCACCGATCATCACCATAGTCACCCTCCCTTCTCTTTTTCTTCTCTCCTCATCTTCGCGCGCCATCTCCGTCGTGAGCCTCCATCACCGCGCACTCCGAGCTGAGGAGAACGAGACTCGCCGTGAACCGCCGTGACGCCGGAGCCAGAGAAAACGTCGGGGAAAAAGTGGGAACTCATCAAGGACACTCAATTCCACGGATTGAGGTGAGAATTTCTCTTCCCGGATGGATTTTCGTTTCTAGGGTTCATAGATCCAAATTGGGGGGTTTTTGAATCCGTGATGATTTCTGAGAAATTGGTTGGTTTTGTGTGTTGATTGGGCTTAATTATTGATGTTGATGATTTGAAATTGAGGATTGAACTCAGAATTTCTTGGTTGTGGTTTGAATTTGGCCGAATTTTTGAAAAAGAAAAACTGTTTACAGCCTCTGTAAATCGACGTGGACAGACCGGTATGCTCTGAGTTC
Source organism: Urtica dioica subsp. dioica (assembly GCF_054948205.1). Taxonomy (NCBI): domain Eukaryota; kingdom Viridiplantae; phylum Streptophyta; class Magnoliopsida; order Rosales; family Urticaceae; genus Urtica; species Urtica dioica. Next base: position 39,898,946 of record NC_142761.1, read on the forward strand.
TTATTTTTTTAATATTTTTCATGGATAGTAGACTGTATGAGCTTTCTAAAATGACCAAGAACATGTAAATCCATTGAGTATTGAATGAATTATGAATTTTCAAAGATTGTGTTTCGCAGCAGTAATTAAAGGATTTTTAGAATTGTAACATTGAATTACGGGCTATTTTTGAGATAGCTATTCTTGTCGTATATATGCTTGTAATATCTCGTTAGAAAGCTACGTGAGTCTACTTTCATTTGCCGCTAGAGTGAATCGATTTCAAGTTTTGTAGCTCGAGTTATGATAGCTTAAGCGGTAGTGGGTCAGGCTGTCGGGAAATTCTTTTGATTTGTTTATGTTTGTCGAGCGTTCGTTTCTTGTGTGTTCAGTCGGGGCTGGTTAAGTGTTTGTTTGGTTTGGAGTTGGTTAGAGTGTTTTGAGGTTTATGTTGGAGTTTCAGTTAGCTCGGGTTCGGTTTGGTATGGTCGGGTTCATTGAGATGTATGGTTCGTCTTTTTATCAAAGTCTCGGGAGTCTCTCGGGTCTTAATGAGAGACCGAGAAATTGGATTTCATGGTTCGAGTCTGTGCTGGAATTAGTGGTTGACTCGATCTCTGTTTTTGAATTTCACAGCTTGATTACAGATCTAGACGGACGAGCGGGAACCGGACAAGTCGAAGGCGACGAAGCCGGGTTTTGAAGATTTTAAGAAAAAGAGTTATCGAAATCAAAGCTCGATTAACTCGTGAGTCTTTTTATCGCTTATAGCGTTTAAATATTCTTGGATTTGATTATGTAATGTATTTCCTGTATTTAAATAAATAATTTATGATTATTTATTTAAAAACGTTTAAGAATTTAATTTAATTATTCGCTTTGGAATTCTCGGTTACTTTTTATTCGGGTCAATTTATTTAAGACTCATAATCATATTATTGGATTTTATTTCGTATTATTCTCGATACGAAAATATGTGAGTCTTGAATAAAACGACTTCCGAAAAACCGGAGAATAATAACTTAAATTCTCGAATTTCGAACCGACTCGAATCTAATCTTGACAACGAAACTTATCTTTTCAAGTAGTTTTGAACCTAATAACTAACGAAGTTTCAACTTCGGATTCTAGTTCTCTCGACGCTTTAGGACGTGCTAAAGGTCTCGGGAAGTGTGTAAAGCAAAGTGTCCTCCGGAATTCATCGAGTTCTCCGACGAACTACTCCGGGTAAGCGAGATTTAGGTTTGGGGCACCAAAAGGGGAATGGTGCCTAGTAGAATAATTATTTATGTTTGTTCGTTTAATCCTAAAATCAAGAGAAACCCTCAGTTAGACAAGACGACTTAATAAGGCTACTAACTAATAAGATAATAAATGATAGGGTTAAACGATTAACGGGTTAAGAACCTTAAAGCCTTTAAAGCTATGTTAAGCTTATGTAATAGGTTTTACCCCTTCGTCTTGATGAAGAGGACAACATGAGGAGGAAAGACGGTGTCCTCCAGATTCAATCCCGAGAGGAACTATTCTAGGAGAAGGTCCAGTCTCACAGCTGTCGACAACTCATTCTAAAATACTTAAGGAGCCATACAGTGAAATGAATAATGTGAATGACGGGCTTTATCCCGATAAGATCTCCTCCTGTAATAAGGTAGGCAGGTAGGCTGTAGACAGCTCCTGTAAAACGTAATGAACCCTTGCCGGCAATGTAGCGGGTGGCATCCCCAGAGGCCCTTTAATGAAAAGTATGAGAAAAGTATTGAGCGGAAGATGATTTTCCTGCTTTCATTAATCGGCAATATATAGAATACAATTAGGTTAACTACTTCCTAAAATAAAGTAAAAAATCTGCTACAGTTAAAACAGAATAAAATCTAATAATATAATTAAAACTAATTCCTAAATTAGACGCAGCTAATTATCTACAGAATAACTTGATTCTCTACCGACTAACACTCCCCTCAAGTTGGTGCAAAGATATCTATCATGCCCAACTTGTTAATGAGTTCTTCAAACTTTTGGCGATAAAGTCCTTTGGTAAGAACACCTGCGAGTTGTTCCGTTGTTGGAACAAATGGTATGCAGATTTCTCCTCTTTCTAACTTCTCATTGATGAAATGACGATCAATCTCCACGTGTTTAGTTCGGTCATGCTGGACTGGATTGTGTGCAATGCTGATTGCTGATTTGTTGTCACAAAACAGTTGCATAGGGGATTCGCACTCAATCTTCAATTCATCCAGGATGCCTCTCAACCACATCACCTCACATAATCCTTGAGCCATAGCTCTAAATTCTGATTCTGCACTGCTTCTAGAGACCACATGTTGCTTCTTTGTCCTCCATGTCACAAGATTTCCCCAAATGAACGTGCAATAGGCTGAGGTAGATCTTCGGTCGTCTGAGTTTCCTCCCCAATCAGCGTCAGTGAAGACCTCAACTTGTCTGCTCTGATTTTTAGTGAAGAGTAGACCCTTTCCCGGACTTCCTTTGAGGTAATGCAGGATTCTATAAACTGCCTCGAGATGTTTTTCTGAAGGACTGTGCATAAATTGACTGACCAAGCTCACAGCATAGGCAATGTCAGGCCGAGTGTGAGCTAGGTAAATCAGTTTTCCAACAAGTCTTTGATATCTCCCTTTATTTGCTGGAACATCTTCTTCTTTTTGGAGCTTGTGATTTGGATCAATCGGAGTAGAACACGGCTTGCAACCAAGTAGACCGGTTTCTATTAACAGATCCAACACATACTTTCGTTGAGAAATAGCAATTCCACGGTCCGATCGAGCTACCTCCATTCCCAAGAAGTACTTGAGGTTTCCCAAGTCCTTAATCTCGAATTGTTTTTCCAGAAACTCTTTTAGCTCAGTCAGCTCACTCTCGTTGCTGCCTGTCATCACTATATCATCTACATACACAATTAGGATGGCGATTTTACCTTCCTCATTATGTTTGTAGAACATTGTGTGATCCGAGTGAGCTAGCCGATAGCTCTTCTCCTTCATGGCCTTTGAGAATCTTCCGAACCATACCCGAGGTGATTGCTTGAGACCATATAACCCTTTTTTAGTCTACACAGATCTCCGCTGGGATGTTTGTCAAATCCAGGTGGAAATTGCATGAACACCTCTTCCTCAAAGTCTCCATTCAGGAATGCGTTTTTTACATCAAGTTGTAACAAAGGCCAATCTTGGTTCACAGCTAGGGAAAATAAGACTCGTACCGTGTTGAGCTTTGCCACCGGAGCGAATGTTTCTTCATAATCCAGACCGTAGGTTTGTGTAAAACCTCGAGCCACAAGTCTGGCTTTGTATCGCTCTACCTGACCATCAGTTCGATTTTTGACCGTGAATATCCACTTACAGCTGACAACATGCTTTCCCTCAGGTAGGCGTGTCACATCCCACGTGTCGTTCTTCTTGAGTGCTCGCATCTCTTCCAAGACTGCCTCTTTCCACCTTGGAATACTTATTGCTTCCTGTATAGAACTCGGAATCTCATCAGTAGTTATGCGGGTGATAAAGGCTCTAAAGGCTGGAGATAGGTTTAGGTAGGAAACATACTTCGACAAAGGATAAAGAGGATGTTTAGTGCACTCTCTAACACCTTTCCTAATGGCTATCGGGTCCTCAAATTGATTTTGTGATGGTTCAACGGTGTCACCCTGTCCACTATGGGCTGGCTCTTCTAAGGATTCATCAGAAAATATGGGAGACATATTACCTTGACTGGAGCTTGGATCCGATGAGGGCATTGTTTCAAGTATTGGAGACTCGTGACTCCCCCTTGAGTGAACCCGGAATTCAGAGGTTGAATCCTTAGCGGGACTAGTTTGAGAGTCATTATCTGGTGAAATATTTGGTGTAGCATTAACTTGATCAGGTTCTATGTTTTCAGTTGTTACTTGCTTTGGTAAAACATCATTTACTTCCCCAAAACGATCTTCAATATTTGTAATCTCCCCCTGAAGAGAAGTTTTTTTAAAAAAAAGGTTTTGATTCAAAAAATGTGACATCACTACTTGTGAAAAGTTTGTCCGAGCTTGGATCAAAACACTTAAAACCTTTTAGAGTTGGTGAATATCCTAGAAAAATGCACTTAATGGCTCTAGGATCTAATTTTCCCCTATTTTTATCATGAACGTGAATAAAGGTAACACAACCAAAAACTTTAAGAGGTACATGTGTAAAGCATCGGTTTCCAGGAAAATATTTTTGAAGAGTATTTATTGGTGTGTTATAGTTCAATACTTTGCTTGGCATTCTATTAATTAGATAGGAAGCAGTAAGTATTGCCTCACCCCAAAATCTTTTAGGAACATTCATAGAAAACATCAAAGCTCGGGTAACTTCTAGTAGATGTCTATTTTTTTTTTCAGCAATACCATTTTGTTGCGGTGTATCAACACACGAACTTTGGTGGATTATGTCTTTTTCATTTAAAAAATCTCCCATAATTTTGTTGAAATATTCTCTTCCATTATCAGTTCTAAGAATTTTAATATGGGTTTGAAATTGATTCTTGATCATTTTGTAAAAAAAATTTAACGTACTAGCAGCATCTGATTTCTCTTTTAATAAATAAATCCAAGTATTTCTAGTGTGGTCATCAATGAAAGTGATAAACCACCTAGTTCTTGAGAGATTTTTAACCCTTGAAGATCCCCACATGTCACTATGTATTAGAGAAAAAGGTTTAGATGGCATGTATTTTAACGCAGGAAATACAGATCTTTTCTGCTTAGCTAGTTGACAAATTTCACATTGCAAAGAATCCAAATCTTTATTCTTAAACAAAACATGAAATAAATGTTTAAATATCCAAAACTAGGATGCCATAACCGAAAATACCATAACAATATTTCATCAGATAATGATAATAAACTAGAAGATTGAGGTTGCTGAATTTGTTTACTCAAGTTGGAATCTATATAGAAGATGTTGTTGGCCCGTCTAGGGCCAACGGGAACAAGGGCATCTCTTCGACCCACATGGCTGGTACGAGATCTTGGGCGGCGAAACCCTGACTCAACCAGGGGCCAGCCCAAACCAGTGGCCAAGTCAAAACCCAGCCATGGGCCGAGTCAATGACTCACCCGGCCATTGGCTGGGTCAAATGGCTCACTCGGCCATTGGACAGTTCACTCGGCCAATGGCCGAGTGAACCCCTCAGCCACCAAGGCAGTTCACTCGGCCATTGGCCGAGTGAACCTTCCAGCAGTTCACTCGGCCAATGGCCGAGTGAACCCCTCAGCCACCAAGGCAGTTCACTCGGCCATTGGCCGAGTGAACCTTCCAGCAGTTCACTCGGCCAATGGCCGAGTGAACCTTCCAGCCGCCCCTGCAGTTCACTCGGCCATTGGCCGAGTGAACCTTCCAGCAGTTCACTCGGCCAATGGCCGAGTGAACCTCAGCCGGCCCAAGACCTTCACTCGGCCAATGGCCGAGTGAACCTCACCACCATGTTCACTCGGCCATTGGCCGACCCAGCCTCCTCCAAGGCCGACCCAAACATTCTCACTCGGCCAAGGGGTCTTCAAACCACCCCTTGGCTGCCTATAAATACCAAGGCACCCCCCTTGGTCCAGGTAATCCATTCTTGAGTACTGAAACGCTGTCGAACTCGTACCTCGCTCGTTTCTCTCAAGTCTCGGCCTCTAAACACCCCTAAAACCTCTATACTCCACCTCAATCCCACTAATGTTGAGCGTCGGAGAGGTAAACAGGGGCACCCCCCCTGTTTCCCCTTTGTAGTTCACAATCTCTTTCTTGCTTTTCAGGTATCGAGACAAGGTGAGCTTCACCCATAGCTAAGGGACGACTTGGGACACCAAGTCCGACACGCTCGAGTCAAGACGAGACCACTTGGTCCGGCCTTGGGTCTAACCGTCTTTGGCTCCTAAATAGTTGTCCGAAAAACTGCGACAACATTTTGGCGCTAGAAGGAGGGGGATCTCTCGACCTTGACGACGCATTCCCTCTACCAGTTTTCTCCCTTTGTTCTCACGACTCTCGAGAGATGAGTCACATTCCCACTACCTCCGCGGGTACCCGAGCGACGAGCTCGAGGTACGGTCTTCGACGCCTCGCACATCGTCTTGAAGGGCAACCTCGCGATAGCGAGAGCCAGCCCCAAGACCCGACGATTGACCCCGAGGCCGTACTCCGAGAGGACACGGCCCGGCGGCTTGCGGAGCTCCTTGACCGCCCCGGCGTCGACGGTTCGCTCATAGCCGACCTCCTCGGCTATGACGTTGAAGATAGGTCCGCCAAAGACTACTTCGACTCCGAATATGTGGGGGAGTCGAGGACCAACGAGGCAACGCCTAGCCTCGCCCCTTCGCGGCCCGAGAGGCCCAACGACGCTTTGGCCGGGCCGTCGCACCTAGCGCGGCAGAAGGCACGGTCGCATTCCCGGGGACTCGCCCCCTCGGTTTCAAGAGGTGGCCGGACACGGCCCCTCGCCGAGGAGAGAGCGACTCTGGTAGACGATGGGGCCGACAGCCGAAGCGCCCGCCGGACGGCCCGACCAAGGGCGACCTCGCCTCGCCCCGCACCGAGTGCGGACCTTAGAGAGCGCTTGACGGCGCAGAGAAACTCCCGAGGGGAGGATCTCCGCCAAAGGCTAAACTCTCGAAGGGACGCGCTCCCCGCCGCAACTCTCGGCCGGCCGCAGGCCAATGTCGTGGACCAAGCGTCCAACGAACGCCAACCGGTGACTCCCGTGGCCCCGACGGTCGGCCCCGCTAACGGGCTCGACATGGTCACGATGATTCAAAGCCTCCAGAATCAAATCATCGAAATGAGGGAGTCGGGGAGGCAAAGGCCGTACGGAGGGATCGAGGAATCATACTCTCCCTTCGCCGCGCAAATCCTCGCGCAACCATGCGTGGGGAACTTCAAGTTACCGTCCATTCCCCCCTACGATGGACGTACGGACCCCCACTTCCACGTCCAACACTATGAGACGTGGATGACTATGCAAGGGCAGGCGGACGCCACCCTCTGCCAAGCCTTCAGCCTGACCCTCACAGGCTCGGGGTTTGAATGGTTCCGAAGTCTGAGGCCTGGAAGCATCCCGTCCTTCCGGGCCTTGCGAGAGGCTTTCCTCGCTCGCTTTGCCACGCTTGTGGCACAAAAGAAATCGAAGACCCACCTCCTCTCCATTCGACAAGGGAGAGACGAGACATTGAGACAATACCTCGCTCGCTTCACCGAGGAGTCTCACAAAGTCGAGGGCTTCGACGACAAGGACGCCATCACGGCGATCACCGAGGGAGTTCGCACGGGCGACTTCCTCAAGTCCATTGTAGGGCAAGTCCCGCGAGACATGGCGGAGCTGATGACGAGAGCCCGCACACATATGGGAATCGAGGACTATCTCGATGGCCGCGATGGCCGAAAGCCAGGAGGACAAGGTAGTCGCCACCGCGAAGAACGGGACGAAGATCGCCCCGACCCTCAAAGCAAGAGGAGCAAGGGAGGCCGGGCCCCTAACGGTCGCCCCCTCTCCGGTCCAAGATCGTCGCACGTTGATAGCTTCCGAGCGTCATCAACATACACCCCTCTGAACACTCCGCAAGAGCGGATCCTAGCTCTGCATCGCGACGAGCTAGGAAGTCCGGCTCCTCTAGCGAAGGATCCCGCGAAGAGGGATCGGAACAAGTTCTGTGAGTACCACCAGGATCACGGGCATCTGACGTCCGAGTGCTATCATCTTAGGCGTCAGATCGAGGCCCTGATTCAAGTCGGGAAATTAAAAGAGTATGTCCTGAGAACGGTCGGGGCGGCCACGGTGCACGAAGGCCGTCCACGGCGGGGAAGGAAGGGTCCGGCGACGGTGAATGTCATGGACCAGGCAGCGATTGAAGAACCGGAGAGCTCACAGCTGCATGTCGTGGGCTAAGCCCGTCCCCTTTTCTCATTATGTCATTTTATTTTAAGACAATCTCGAATTTCAATAAGGCCAATGGCCCAAGGATGTAATTTTTGACTATTTGTGCATGATAATTGTATCACATTTCACCTCGAAGTCTTTATCTTGCTGCATTATAATTTCTAGTCTCCTCTACGAGTACACGAGAAACTCGGGGGGCTAATGGGAAACAATGCTCAACGAAGAACAATGCTCGACGAAACTAGAGTTCGCTCGCTCAACAAAAAAAAAAAAAAAAAAAAGAAACAAAAAAGACGTGCAAATCGATTATGCCTTCGTTGGCGAGTCGAGAAAAGTAAGACGCGCACAACAAAACAAAGACGTGCAAATCGATTATGCCTTCGTTGGCAAGTCGAGGAAAGAAAGACGCGCACAAAACGACGAAGACGTGCAAATCGATTATGCCTTCGTTGGCAAATCGAGAACATAAGACGCGCACAACAAAACAAAGACGTGCAAATCGATTATGCCTTCGTTGGCAAATCGAGAACATAAGACGCGCACAACAAAACAAAAGACGTGCAAATCGATTATGCCTTCGTTGGCAAGTCGAGAAAAGTAAGACGCGCACAAAACGACGAAGACGTGCAAATCGATTATGCCTTCGTTGGCAAATCGAGAACATAAGACGCGCACAACAAAACAAAGACGTGCAAATCGATTATGCCTTCGTTGGCGGGTCGAGAAAAGTAAGACGCGCACAATACAAAAAAGACGCGCAAATCGATTATGCCTTCGTTGGCAAATCGAGAAAACAAGACGCGCACAATACAAAAAAGACGTGCAAATCGATTATGCCTTCATTGGCAAGTCGAGAAAACAAGACGCGCACAATACAAAAAAGACGTGCAAATCGATTATGCCCTCATTGGCAAGTCGAGAAAACAAGACGCGCACAACACAATAAAGCCGTGCTAACCGATCACGCCCTCATTGGTAGATCGAGAAAATGAGCCACGCACGATCAACCCGAAACAAAAAAGTCGTCCCTCGCGGCGCGCGAAGGCCGTTCCTCATGATGCAAACCCGAGAGCATTCATCCCGCGTCCGCATAAAAGCGTAGATTTTGAGTTTCCACTCGACCTACGCTCGACCGGAAACTCGGGGGGCTAATGTTGTTGGCCCGTCTAGGGCCAACGGGAATAAGGGCATCTCTTCGACCCACATGGCTGGTACGAGATCTTGGGCGGCGAAACCCTGACTCAACCAGGGGCCGGCCCAAACCAGTGGCCAAGTCAAAACCCAGCCATGGGCCGAGTCAATGACTCACCCGGCCATTGGCTGGGTCAAATGGCTCACTCGGCCATTGGACAGTTCACTCGGCCAATGGCCGAGTGAACCCCTCAGCCACCAAGGCAGTTCACTCGGCCATTGGCCGAGTGAACCTTCCAGCAGTTCACTCGGCCAATGGCCGAGTGAACCCCTCAGCCACCAAGGCAGTTCACTCGGCCATTGGCCGAGTGAACCTTCCAGCAGTTCACTCGGCCAATGGCCGAGTGAACCTTCCAGCCGCCCCTGCAGTTCACTCGGCCATTGGCCGAGTGAACCTTCCAGCAGTTCACTCGGCCAATGGCCGAGTGAACCTCAGCCGGCCCAAGACCTTCACTCGGCCAATGGCCGAGTGAACCTCACCACCATGTTCACTCGGCCATTGGCCGACCCAGCCTCCTCCAAGGCCGACCCAAACATTCTCACTCGGCCAAGGGGTCTTCAAACCACCCCTTGGCTGCCTATAAATACCAAGGCACCCCCCTTGGTCCAGGTAATCCATTCTTGAGTACTGAAACGTTGTCGAACTCGTACCTCGCTCGTTTCTCTCAAGTCTCGGCCTCTAAACACCCCTAAAACCTCTATACTCCACCTCAATCCCACTAATGTTGAGCGTCGGAGAGGTAAACAGGGGCACCCCCCCTGTTTCCCCTTTGTAGTTCACAATCTCTTTCTTGCTTTTCAGGTATCGAGACAAGGTGAGCTTCACCCATAGCTAAGGGACGACTTGGGACACCAAGTCCGACACGCTCGAGTCAAGACGAGACCACTTGGTCCGGCCTTGGGTCTAACCGTCTTTGGCTCCTAAATAGTTGTCCGAAAAACTGCGACAACAGAAGAGTCCCCCTCTTTCCTTAACATTGCCAATCATCTTCCCCGAGCGCCGGTCCTGAAGAAAGCACCCAAAAGAATTAAAGGTAAATTGGTAGAAGGAACCAAAAACAAGTTTGCTCACAGATAAAAGGCTACATGCGAGATTGGGAACATGTAACACATTATTTAGGGTAAGGGGTGGTGAGACAATGACAGAACCCTTTCCAGCAATTGGCAAGAAAGAGCCGTTAGCAATTTTTACCTTTTGGGAACCTGAACAAGGTAAATAGGAGCTAAACACATAAGATGATCCTACCATATGATCTGTTGTCCCAGAATCTATGATCCAAGGGTTAGTATCTCTTATTTTGACATTCATGGCTGATATAAAGGTACCTTTTTGTCCTAAGGAAGAGGATGGGATTGTGGAGGATGTCTGATGAGAATTCCATAAGTTAAACATTTGTTCTAAGTGTTCTTTGGTGAAAAGGGGTTGTTCGGATGACATGGTTGGAGCTGTTGACTCGTTGGAGCTGTGAGAGGCATGGGAGGCAGCTTTGTCACGAGCAGATCGATGTGATGGCTGGAAGTCTTCAGGCTTTCCATGGAGTTTCCAACACTTGGCCTTCACATGGCCAGGTTTGTGACAGTGGTCGCAGATGGGACGGTCACATTTCTTTTGGAAGCGAGTCGTCATGGCCGTAGTCTCAACCGGGCTGATTGCTGACTCATTGCTTCTCGGTTCGAGCATGACCTAGCGACGGCTTTCTTCTCTTCGCACTTCTGCAAAGGCCTCTCAAGAGTTGGGCAGTGACTCTCGTCCGAGGATTCTTCCTCTGACTTCATCGAGTTCTTTGTTTAGCCCGGCTAAGAAATCAAAGACCCTATCTTTCTCCACCATTTTTTGATAGAATGCCCTATCTGTGGCGCAGCTCCACTCATAGTTGCAATACAGATCTAATTTCTGCCAGAGAGTCCTTAGATCAGTGTAATATTGAGTGACAGTCTTTTCACCTTGTTTTTCCTTTCTCAGACGGGTCTTTATCTCGAACAGCTGGCCGGCGTTGCCAAGATCCGAGTAGGTTTCTTTTACCGCATTCCAGATCGCGCTTACGGTTGATAGGAATAGGTATGTCCTTCCTAGACTCGTTTCCATAGAGTTCACCAGCCATGACATGATCATGGAATTTTCTGCCTCCCACGTTGCATATGCCTCGTCAGTTTCTTTCGGCTGCACTATAGAACCTGAGAGATAGCCAAACTTTCCTTTACCTTGGACATAAAGTTTGACCGATTGAGACCACTCCATAAAATTCCCTCCGTTCAGCTTGTGAGAGGTTATGGAGATGTTGTGGTTCAGATTGTGATCAGAATGAGCAGCAGGGGAACTCAGTCCACCAGACCGAGTGGAAGTCCCGGTTGAACCGATACTGGTAATACTCGGATCAGCCATGAGAATTGGCTGAACCTATATATGTGTTTTATTGTGTTTTAGCTCTGATACCATATGAGGAAAATATTGAGCGGAAGATGATATTCCTGCTTTCATTGATCGGAAATATATAGAATACAATTAGGTTAACTACTTCCTAAAATAAAGCAATAAAATCTGCTACAGTTAAAACAAAATAAAATCTAATAATATAATTAAAACTAATTCCTAAATTAGACGCAGCTAATTATCTACAGAATAACTTATTCTCTACCGACTAACAGAAAGTCGATGAGTGGCTTCAGGTAAGTCGACGGGTGGCTTACTTGTCCTTAGGGAAATATGAACCCTGGAGCAACCAGGGATTGGTGAGGGTTTGATCCCCTCTACCAAGCGCGCATTAAGGCCCTCCTACATGTGCTAGTGGATCCCAGACGTTAGAACTTCGGCCTTCTAAGGACTAGGCTCAAGTTCTCGGAATGGTTTACTCATCTCTTATGAACGGCTGCGGACTGAAGTGTTGATTGACCAGTCCACTGATGTAAGGCGCCGAGATGAGTGAGATGGATGAGTTCCTAGGAAATCGGTTGTTAGCCGGATTCCTATATGATTGTGTGATTGTTTGTTTTAGAACTGAGTTCTAAAACTATATATGTTCATGTTATTGAATAATCTTTTGCTATGCTACTTGAATGATTGAACTTCTTTATTCTTCTGAATCTGTCATCTGTGTTCATCATCTGAATCTATGCATCTCATATAGTAGTAGGTTACATATCCTACTTACTAAGTCGGTGTGACTTACCCCATAAATCCCTCTGTTGTTACATTAATTGGCGATTTAATGTTGGCAAAATATTTAAAGAATCGTGATATATTATTTCAGATAGAATTGTGTCTTGTTACGATTATTCTGGAAGCGTTACAGTTTCTGTTGTAACAGTTTGCGCAACAATTACGGCCCATTCACTTTTGGGCTTTTCTATTCCGAATTGAAGTAGGATTCCAGCGTGGATTAATGAGATAATGGGCTAGTGTTCCCAATCCGACTTCAAGATTTGTGTTGACCTAGTTTTCTCATATAAATAGGTCATCACCTCACTTTCTACACTCACGCCTTTTTGAGAGATTTATTTGAGTGTTTAGCTGAGCTTAGAACGGCATGTGTTCAAGCTCTTAAGGTGGTTTGTTACCTCTGCTTGGCGGGTGATTGTATTAGAAGCAAGAGGTTAGGTTTTCCATTTGTTCTTTGTTGGGAAACACGTGAAGAAGTCTCGAGAGAGATTTTCTGTGGGAATCGAGGGGATCTCGTACTTAGGGGGAGCCTAAGTTGCTGTTGAAGAGGATAGACGTAGGTTGGGTAGCTAGCGAGGGAGTCGTTGAGTGTAAATACTTATTGTACAACGTCATCATAGTAAATTGCTTTCCACCAGGCAAAGGCCCTCCAGACGTAGGCACGAATTGCCGAATTGGGTTACCAACTCTGGTGTCTTTTTATTATTCCGCACTCATATCGTTAATCTTTTGTTTCTCTAAATTTCAGCAACTGCCGCACTTTCTGTTACAACAAATTCTGCAACAGCTGCGTAGAATCAGTTATTTCACCCTCTTCTTGTAGATAAGACAAAAGCTCAAGCGAAGCAAGAGTGCTAGTCAAGGTAGATCTCATGACGACTTGTGGCATAGGAAGTGTCTTTTTGGGAAATGGGTGTCAGGTTTTTGAAAACCGAGCTTGTATGCTCGTGGAAGTTTTATATAGTTTTTTAAAGAACTTTTATAATATAATAACGTTTAGATGATCGGCCCGAAACTTCTTTTACGTTTTGAAATTCGGTTAACACGATTATGGGCCCGTGCTTATGAATAGCAAGCTAGGGTAGTCCGCATTTTTGTAACTCTTTTAGAAGCAATTTTTTTTTTACCGGTTTTTAGCGGACTATCTCTAGGAACCCTTGTTATTCCTTATATGTAAATTAATTTTACTTCCGCTGTTTGTTTAATGAACGTTTTGTAAATGATGTTTGAAAGCGTTTTATTTTTCCTTTCGGTTGAAAAAATAATGGAATATGAAAATGTTACGGGAAAGGTCGCGATCCGAGGGCGACGGGTATCCTGCGGGTCGTGAAAGATGCAAACTGAAATAAATTTGCGCCCGATTATGCATCATCGATGGCATTCTTTTCAAAAGAAGCTCCACTGACCCTTATCTTAGATGCGTCTCCAAAAGCGAGGTATCCCAAATATTATCAGAGATACACGAAGGAGAATGCGAAAAGCACGTCGGAGGGAGAGCCTTAGCCATTAAAGTAAAAAGGAAAGAAAATTTTTGGCCAACCATGGTAAAAGATTGCGAAAAGCACTCCCGACACTGTGACAAATGCCAAAGGCATGCCCTAAACATAAGGCATCCAACAGAAGTACTGGCCTCGATCTCAGCATTGTATTCATTCATGAAATGGTCAATGGACATAGTAGGACCAATTCCCATTGCACCCGACGGGCTAAAATTCCTACTAGTTCTGACTGATTACTTTTCAAAATGGATAGAAGCCGGATCTTTCTCTTTAATCAAAGACCTAGACGTTCATGACTTCATTTGGAAGGACGTTATATGTCGACATGGAGCTCCACAGGAGATCGTCGCCGATAATGGCGCAAAATTCACATCTAAGCGGTTTAGACAATTCTGCTTCAATCAAGGAATTGAGTTGAGAATGTCAACCCCAAGGTATCCGCAGGGCAACAGTCAATGCCGAAGCCGCAAACAAAACGATCGTAAGCTCCTTAAAAAAGATACTTGACGCCAAAAAAGGAAGATGGGCCGACGAACTCTCGGACGTGCTATGAGCGTATCGTTCCAGCTCAAGACGACCCAGCGGGGAAACTCCGTTTTCCCTAATATACGGCGTAGCGTCAGTAATTCGCATCGAGCATGAAGTCTAAACCATAAGGACAATGCACGCTCATGGGAACAAAGACGCCAATAACACAGCCCTCATGTACTCTCTCGATCTTATCGAAGAAAGGAGGGATCAAGCTATGGTCAGAATGTTACAATAGCGACAAAATATCGCCAGGTATTACAACAAGAACCTGCACCCGCGCCATTTCTAAGTTGGAGACCTTGTCCTAAGGAATGTATTCCAAAACACCGCGAAATCCAACGTCGGAAAACTCGAAACGAACTGGGAAGGACCTTATCGAGTAACAAAAATGGTCCACCTTGGGGTTTACGAACTAGAGACTGTAGACGGGACACCCGTCTTACAATCCTGGAACATCATAAACCTAAGAAAATACTACGTCTAACCATGTAGAATCAACAATCGAACTACATCACGACTTGATCCCATTCATTGGGTACGTATGCAACCTTTCCCCCAAGGTCCATCCCCCACATTTCGAAACAAACAACGAACTTCGTGTCCACCGAGTAACGAACTCTTGACCCCAGTCCGGTAGCACCAAAAGAACGACTGACCGGATCATAAATCTGAACAAAAGACGAGGCTGAATCTCAAGACTTCTACGAGCATCGAGGCTCCCAATGCAATCGGAAGGCGTTTAGAGAAATAACGCCGCTTCGAAACGCATAGTAAAACAACACAGGGACATCAAATCCTAATTAAATCCCTATGGGTATTGATACCCTCAAGATGTCTAAACCATCCTCAAAAGGGAAGGATAGTTTGAACACTCTGGAAAAAATATACACAACGCCATAAACAAGAACCTATTTTGACCAACAAGGACAAAAGGGACCAAGAACACTGCACTCACGAAACCTTACATGAAGAGTTGTACCAAAAAAGGAGCGTCTCGATTCAGCAAAATTCGAAATCGAACCACGCCGCCAAAGTGAATTCCAGTACAACGAAAGTTTGATAGACGAGCTGAAAAACTTAATGAATTTTAAAAAATTCTTTGTTAAAAAGTGAATTTCAGTCCGACAAAAGTTTGAAAATCGAGCTAATAAATAAATGAAAAAATTCTTCGGTTAAAAAGTGAATTTCAGCTCGACAAAATTTTGAAAGTCGAACTGAAAAACTTAATGAATTTTCAAAAATTCTTCGTTTAAAAAGTGAATTTTAGTCCGACAAAAGTTTGAAAGTCGAGCTGAAAAACTAAATGAATTTTAAAAAATTCTTCGGTTAAAAAGTGAATTTCAGTTCGACAAAAGCTTGAAAGTCGAGTTGAAAAACTTAATGAAATCTAAAAAATTCTTCGATTAAAAGGTGAATTTCAGTTCGACAAAAGTTTGATAGTCGAGCTGAAAGACTTATTGAATTTCCAAAAAGCTTCGATTTAAAATGAAATTCAGTTTGACAAAAGGCTCAAAGTCGAGTAGAAATATTCAGCAAAATCCCCGAGGAGAATCTAAAAATAATACCAAAAGAAAAAAATAATAAGCCGCAGTAAGCACGACCCTACGGTCGAGCTCATCGCGAGCAGAGTCATAATTATTATAAACCAAAGCGGAAATTGCCCAAAACACTGGGCCTTGAGGAGCAAAAGATAAAATCGTTCAAGCATAAGGAAAAAAATTCAAAAAAAGGGAGAGATATAAAATAAAAAAAAATTTCTATCCCACTCATTATGGGCATTCGGCTTGTTGAACGACTGAGGTGGTCACTGCGGCAATGTCGGTCGAGGTAGTCACAGCCTCCTCCGCTATCCCCGCCAGCGCCGAGTTCGGGGCGGACAAGTTCGAACGTATTGGTCGATGTCCATCCCGATCGAGGTGTTGTCAGGGACGTCAGCAGGAGAAACTTTCTCTGAGTAGGGGGTTAAAGCCACATCCTCAACACCGGCTAGGGAAGGAAGTGGATCGGCAGACAAGTCAGAAGTAAACTTCTCAATGTCACCCCTGGCTTCCTCCAGGTCGGCGGGCGCGTCTCCAGGGCCATTTTTCACCACTTCCTCCAAGACTCCGACCGCGGCGCGACATTGGTCCATGGTGGCAAATGGGACAATTTCTCTTATTTTTATGCATGGGAACAAAAGAATTCAGGCTCAGTCAATGATCTTATTGTCGAATGTGATCGATTTTCTATATTGTTTTTTGGGCCTTTGGAGCTAATATATGTGGCCTCATACCATCTCGACCTGTGCTATGTGTCTATGGTAGCTTTTGAAGACAAAGTTCATCGAACATATATATTATACGATTCCAGTTACATTTGAAGTTGTTATAAAATAAAAAAAATAAAATCAAAATAAAAAATAAAAAATAAAAAATAAAAAATAAAAAATTCACTATTGGACCTACCTTCGAAAATTAATAGAAGCCATTAGTGATCCTAAGGATCTGGTATTCATATGCGGCAAGTATAATATCGGAATTAAAATGATTTATAGTATGTCGTAATATTATAAATAATAAAAACTTTTTTTAAAAAAAAATTGTTAGATACACAAGTATTTTTCATGCTACAAACGCATATACTTTATCATAGTGTGTGCTACCACGACCTAAGTATAAATTGTGTCCATGAGTTCAAATGCCATGACAATGGCGAAGAAATATGGATAGCGGCCGATGCTTGAAAGAAGCTAATTTTGTAGACTCTCAAATAAATATGAAGTCACAATTTTTTATTATTATATATTATGCTTGAGCTTGAGAGCTTGACAACTTTTTTTTTTTTGGTAGGATTCTATTTTTGTTTCTATATCATCTAATTTACTCGTTTGTTATGAAGATTTATACATATATATATATACATATATATATATATATATATATGTTATTTATTTGTGTTACTATATCTATCAAAATTAGTTTTTATACCACGTAATCTAATTAGAATGATATTTAATTTTTTTTAAGAGTATGACAAATTATAGATAAATGCATATATTGTAATAATTTAGGGGTTGTTTTGATATTAATGAAAGTAGTTTAATATTATTAAATGTCTATTTATTATGGAGTTTGTGAATAGTGAAAAATTATATTTGGAGTTCCACTATTCAATTCTTTTATAGAAGAGTAAAAGATAGTTGTATCGGAGATAAATACAACTATATTTTATCCAATCTTTCTCTATTATATAGTGGATTGAAGATGATCTAACATCACTATTCTCATTTATGTTGCCTTGTTGATTTGAGTTCTCCTTTGGCTTGATTTAGCTTGATAAATCTACATACTACTTTCTTCACCATTTATCACTGTAACTTTTATCATCACCAAATATGGCACGATGAATTGTTTCTTCGATTTATTGGCACGATAAACTACCCAATCGATAAATGCGATAAAACTTATTTTTCTTTCCACTATATTACATGCCTAACCCTTTTCCAATTTTCTTTTATTTATAGGAGCTTTTCCTTTACATCTAGTTACCAATTAATCCATGTATCTTTATAATTATGTATCTGGATGGTCTTTGACTCTAATTAAGCTCGCCCTGATATGGACACGCTGCTTCATTGAGGTCAGATTGGCAATAGTGAAAACAACGACAGAGGTGGATGAATGAGAGGGTGGGAGAAAGAGATAGATAGATAGATATCACGATCACTAGAGGTCATCGGAGGCGCGTCAATGCATGCAAGCGGAACTCGTAGGTCATCATAAAAGAAAAAAATTCGCGAGGGGAAGAGAGAATCGAGGAAGAGAAATGAAGAAGAGAAGGCCTTAAGTCGAATTCGTTTCTATATATGTGCATAAAAAACAAACAACAAGGGCAATCTAGACCACTTAAAGTTTCGCAAAATTTTGAAGCGACAAGCTGCTTATAGTTTATGTTATATAGTTGTTTATATTAAAAACTAATGAGCGTGGTGACATATTTTTTAAATCTCGCTAAATTTTTTTAAGCGACTAGAGTCGCTACTAAATGCAAAATATTATTTATAATTAAAATCGATTTAGTTGTTACGAAAATCAACATGCTTTTAGTCACTTCTAATATTGGTATGCTTCTAAAGTCATATTTGTGGTAGAGATTCTCTTTCTTTTTTTCCCCACAATAAATTTTTCGAGACTCGTCTTTTTTTATGTGTGGATCCCCACACTACTTCTAGAAATTTTTACACCGACGACTCAATTTTTAGTCTTCAAATTACTCTCAGTCTCTGACTCCATTAGTCACCTCGTCTTACTTCACTTTGTGTGTGAGCACATGTGTTTTAGAGAAAGAGACGAAGAGTAATCGATCAAACACATAAGGGCATAAGCACGAAGTCACACACAACACAACAAACAAACTCAATCCGAGTAGATCTATGAAGACGAAGATCACCAATACTCAAGGATGCAATCACAAGAAGCTCCTCATCGACTCGACATCGGACACAAGTCATTTTTAGCAACCCACAAGTTATGGAGCACCGCAACCAACACCCTACTCCTAATGAACTTCTAAACATGCAAATTCAAGATTTTGAACAAAATTATCTATGAATTTTTTTTTTCTTTCTCGGAGGTTTCTAACTCTAACTCAAATGCGATCAACTACTAAACATAGACTAATTTTAATAAGATACCGCATCGAGTAGTATACAAAAATATTAATTTGTACTAAGTACGGCATCGAATGTAACTAACACATGTTTACAAAATTCTCATGATTTAGATAACTAAATTACAGAACTTTTGATTTATAAAAAAAAAAAAAAAAAATTACAGAGAAGGGAGACTTTTAAAAAAATATATTATTATTATTTTCTTCTATAGAAATGAAAATAAATTTGTCACCAAATCTCTCGGAAAAACAAAAACATAAAGGCGGCGAAAGCGCATTGGGAAACGGACTCTTTGGAAAGTGTGAGAGAGAATGTAAAGAAAGATATTATTATTGTGAAAAAAAGAAGAAAAAAATTGTATACTAATTTGAATAATTTCTAACATAATATTATTCCTTATATATTCTCACTCGATATATTATTCACTGCCGCTCACTTTCACTTTCAACACTCAGCTTGGCCTGTACACGTGTACCAACTCCGGGCCCACAAATTCTGCCGCGTGTCAACCCGTTCGTCTCTCTCTCCTTTTGTCCAAAACTCAGGTCTTACTCTTGTGAAGCCACCAAAACACAGAATCACAGAGAGAAACAAAATTCACGATAAATAACAATTTCTTTTTATTTATTTATTTTGTTACTTATAGCTCCGTATTTTCATGATGTTTGTTACATTCTCAGACTCCTAAACAAAATCCAAACAAACATAAAATAAAAAATAAGAATAAAAATCTCGTTTCTCTCTTTCTCCCTCCCTCTTCCTCACACCAGTAACGTCATTCATCTCTCTCTCTCTCTCTCTCTGCCTCTGCATGTAAAGCACATACATATAATACCATAAACACACATTCGGAGAGAGAGAGAGATAATCATCGTTCGATCACGATCGGCGAGGCATGGCGGGGAACGAGTGGATAAACGGATACCTGGAGGCGATTCTCGACACCGGAGCGCCGGCGATTGAGACAGCTCCGGCACCGACGCCGATTCCGGCGGCGGCGGAGAGAGACGGCGGTCACTTCAGTCCGACGAAGTACTTCGTGGAGGAGGTGGTGACCGGCGTGGACGAATCGGACCTTCATCGGACATGGATCAAAGTCGTCGCGACTCGCAACACTCGCGAGCGAAGCTCTCGCCTCGAAAACATGTGTTGGCGTATTTGGCACCTCGCCAGGAAGCAGAAACAGGTCTCTCTCTCTCTCTCTCTCGCTCTTTTTCCCTCGATTTTATTTATTTATTAATTATATATTGGCGTATCTTCAAAGTTCTTTGTGGGGTCTTTGTTTGGTTATGTACTTTCTTGTTGAATTATATATATTTAAAAAAAAAAAAAAATTGGTTTGTTGTAAATACAGAGCAAAGGTCAGTGTCACTGTGATTAGATTCTGTACTTTGAGATTGTTTTGTGTCATTTACTATCAATTATTGTGAGTTGCACTGTTGAGTATGTTATGCATAGAATAATCATCCTTTGACTGTCAATTATTTATTAATTTTTTTAATGATTAAAAAAAGGACGAGGCGGGCTTTATTTATGTCGTTACGGAGTTTGTGTTTTGCAGCTTATTTGATTTTTTTTTCTCGGGGTAACGAAAGCCGCATTGTGATGAAGATTGTGTTAGGATTG
This sequence comes from Urtica dioica subsp. dioica, assembly GCF_054948205.1. Classification (NCBI taxonomy): domain Eukaryota; kingdom Viridiplantae; phylum Streptophyta; class Magnoliopsida; order Rosales; family Urticaceae; genus Urtica; species Urtica dioica. The sequence goes on from NC_142761.1 coordinate 39,919,476, forward strand.
GACCGGAATTTAATTTAAATGTCCGAGCTAAAAAAAATACGATTTCTTTAGTTGGATTTTCTGATTTAATGCTGTACTTGAGCGGTTTGGAGAGAGCTTGTTTTGTAATCTTAGATTCGGTTATATTCGATGCCAAAAGCGACATATTTTGATTACGAGCTATTCGATTGGTGGATAGAAGATTCGGCTGGTAAAAACAAAACTTTGTTACCTAGTTAGTAATAATGCTTATTAATTACTTTCCGAGACAAAAGGCGGTACTCTTTTTTTTTCTTCTTCTGGTTATTAGTAATCATGTCGTTATACGAATACGAAATGAGGGGTTGAACTAACATTCGAAGCTTCAATGGCAGTTGGAATGGGAGGAACATCAACGAGTGGCTCATCGTCGATGGGAAAGGGAACAAGGACATAAAGATGTGACCGAAGACATGTCAGAGGACTTGTCTGAAGGAGAGAAAGGGGACGGTTTGGCCGAGTTGGTTCCTTGTGAGTCGCCGAGGAAACAATTCCAACGCAACATTTCGAACTTGGAAGTATGGTCCGACGATAAAAAGGAAAAGAAGCTCTACATTGTCCTTATCAGGTATGTAATATATGTGAACGGCGAAAAAAGGTTCCCTTGTATGTATTGCTTTTCCGTATTCTTTTTTCTATAAGCAGCGGAATTAGAAGCAAAAGGGCTTATGAATTAATCTCGTAATCATTTACTTTCCATAACGAATTTCCTTGGTAATCACGCAAACATAGAAAAATTAAAAAAAACTTGAATTCCTGTCGGTTTTAATTAATTATCAATTCGCCGTTTCTCGCATTTATGAGCTTATCGAATCACGTTAGCGATTTGTTTTGTGTAAAACAGTTTGCATGGTTTGGTACGAGGAGAGAACATGGAGCTTGGCCGAGATTCTGATACGGGCGGGCAGGTATAACAATTCACGCAAAAAGACCTTCCCTTTTTTATTTTATTTTTATTTTATAAATCCCGGGACAAACAAGAATACAAATGACAACTCGGACACAGTTCAACAGTCAAACCAGTCCCTCTGATTAAGCCCTAACGATCAACCCTAACAGTAATATTACGCTAAACACATTTAAACAATTTTTTTTTTTTTTTTTTGCGAATATACCCTATTACAGGTCAAGTACGTGGTGGAGCTCTCTCGGGCTCTGGCGCGGATGCCGGGAGTATACAGAGTGGACCTCTTCACCCGCCAGGTGTCGTCGCCGGACGTTGACTGGAGCTACGGCGAGCCGACGGAGATGCTGACCACGGCGGGCCCCGAAGGAGATGACGAGGACGCGGGGGAGAGCAGCGGGGCATACATCATAAGAATCCCGTTCGGGCCGCGGGACAAATACCTCAGCAAAGAGCTTCTGTGGCCGTACATCCAAGAGTTCGTGGACGGCGCTCTCGCCCACATCCTCAACATGTCCAAGGTCCTCGCGGAGCAGATCGGTAAAGGTGGGCAAAATAATTAAACCGGTTAAACCTTTTACTTTCTATGAAGATTTGACTGGTTAACCGTGTTTTCTAAAACAGTTGAACCAATATTAACCATTAGTTACAATATATTATTTATAGCGATTGGTTACGGTTAACCATGAAACCAAGGGCGGAGCTACGACGTGGGGCCCAGGGTGGGCAAATGCCCCCTCTAAACTTTTGAAAATTATAAATGGGTGATGTAACTAAATAGCCAATTTAAAGTAATGAGTTTGCAAAATAGCCAAAGTTTGTCTTAATTTAGTGAAATAGACAAAATGTGCAGCAATTTGGTTTCAAATTTTTTTTTTTAAAGCAAGATTAATTTTTTTGAAAGTGATAAATTGCTTATAATAATCGTCAATAATTTTAATTTTGACTGTCAAAAAAAATTTGAAGATGTAAATTTGGCTATTTTGCTGAAAAGCTGAAATTTTGACTATTTTGCTAATCAATAAGTTTCAAATGGTTATTTTGTATAAATTTTACCCTATTTTTTTTTCAATTTTTATATTTTCATCCCAAATTTATACGATTTTTTCAAATTTTCCCTCCCTGACTGCATGAAATAATCGGTTAAAATTAAGTGCTGTGGCAATTTTGACCAAAATGAACGGTTAATTGTAAATTAACCGACAAGTTAAATTTGAATTGGTCAATATGTCTGCGTTTAGGTGGCGGGGATCCGATATGGCCGTACGTGATCCATGGGCACTACGCGGACGCGGGGGACAGCGCGGCGCTCCTGTCGGGGGCGTTAAACGTGCCGATGGTGCTGACGGGGCACTCCCTCGGGAGGAACAAGCTGGAGCAGCTGCTGAAGCAAGGGAGGCAGTCGAGGGAGGACATAAACTCGACGTACCGGATGATGAGGAGGATCGAGGGCGAGGAGCTCTCGCTGGACGCCGCCGAGCTCGTCATCACGAGCACCAAGCAAGAGATCGAACAGCAGTGGGGGCTCTACGACGGCTTCGATGTCAAGCTCGAGAGAGTGCTTCGTGCCCGTGCCAGGCGAGGTGTCAATTGCCACGGGAGATATATGCCCAGGATGGTGGTTAGTATTCACGATCATTCTTTTCTTTTTTTTTTTCGTCTGGAATCGGTAAAATGAGAATCCTATGCATTTTCCTTTTGTTGTTTGGGTCGATGAAAATTCGAGAGATACGATGAATTGAGAATTTTTTTTTCCCTGGGAAAGTTTGCATATGTGGGGTATTTTGATTTTCTCGTGTGCGGGATTCGGCTAAAGGATTCATTCTCTTTCCTAATACCCAAAAAAAAAAAAAATTTTGATTTTTCCCTGCCATTGTTTCAATTTTCCTTTACATTTTCATTTTTCATCATGATACCCGGGTTCCAAACATAGTCCAAGTGTATATGGATAAAAAAAAAATTGAGATTTATTTTTCCTAGGAAAGTTTGCATATGTTGGGTCGATGAAAATTCGAGAAAAATAAAATTTAAGGGAAACTGAATACAAAAATTGAGATTTCTTTTTCCTATGAAAGTTCGCATATGTGGGGTGTTTTGGTTTTCTCGTGTGGGGGATTCGGCTAAGGATTCATTCTCTTTCCTAAAAAAAATTCTTCAGAGTTCCAAATACAAAAAAATAAAATAATTGATGTTCCCCTGCAATTGTTTTCAAATTTCCATTTTCCTTTACATTTTCATTTTTCATCATAATACCCGGCTTCCAAACATAGTATATCTTTATATTTTCTGTTTAAAAAAAGGTTATTCCTCCCGGGATGGACTTCAGCAATGTTATGGCCCGCGAAGACGAAGTTGATGGAGAGATCACCCAACTAAATGGTACTCCTGATGGAACGTCTCCGAAAGCGGTTCCATCGATATGGCTAGAAGTGAGTGTTCAATCTGTATTGTTTGTACTTTTTTCATTTACTACGACCGTATAATGACTTTTTATTTTATATATAGGTGATGCGGTTTCTTACAAATCCGCATAAGCCCATGATCTTGGCTTTGTCGAGGCCAGATCCGAAGAAGAACATAACTACCCTTTTGAAGGCCTTTGGAGAATGCCGTCCTCTAAGAGAACTTGCCAATCTTGTGAGTCAAGTTTTCCTTTTTTTTTTCTTTCTTCAGGTTCATGATACAACTGAATTCCTACGGTTTCGAAACTGATCCGCTTTTTTGAACCAGACGTTGATAATGGGGAATAGAGACGATATAGATGAGATGTCCGGCGGAAATTCTAGTGTCCTTACGACAGTGTTGAAGCTGATCGATAAATACGACCTTTACGGAATGGTGGCCTATCCAAAGCATCACAAACAATCAGATGTGCCCGATATATACCGCCTTGCAGCGAAGACAAAGGTCTAGTGCAATTTCATAATTTATAAACATATATTCGATAAATCCATTCTTTTATGCAGTTATTAACAAAGAATTTGTAAATATTTCAGGGTGTCTTCATAAACCCAGCATTAGTGGAGCCTTTTGGTCTTACATTGATTGAGGTCTGTTTTAGTTGATTACAAGAGTTTCTTCTTCTCAGCTCATATTTTTGGCATATAATAAATGAAAGTTTGACCTAAGTTGCACTTTAAAACTACTCAGGCAGCAGCGCACGGGCTTCCGATGGTGGCTACAAAAAACGGAGGACCAGTTGACATTAATCGGGTAAAAATTGAACATTTTCCAAATACGACTCGGCTCATAATAAATGTATAGAAAAATTGAAAAATAGTTAATGATAGATAATATGAAGCGATACTGCGATCTTTGTTATCCATTAGGTATATAGCCATACTTGCAGTTTCACATTGTTATATAGCCAACGTTTCGTAAATCTTAGGTAAATAGCCCCGTCCATTATTTCAATGAAAGGGCAAACCAGGAATGCCGCGTCATCTTTATGTCCATTTACCAAAGATTTACGAAACGTTGGCTATGTAACAATCTCAAACGTTTTAGTTGGCTAGTTAACTAATGTTTTGTATTTATTATCGGGATTTATTCAGGCGCTTAACAATGGTCTGCTCGTGGACCCACACAACGAGCAGGAAATCTCCGCTGCGCTGCTCAAGCTATTATCCGAGAAGAACTTATGGCTCGACTGTCGGAACAACGGTTGGAAGAACATACACCTCTTCTCGTGGCCGGAGCATTGTCGGACTTACCTGACCAGAGTCGCGGCGTGTCGAATGAGACACCCGCAATGGAAAACCGACACCCCCGAAGACGACGCCGTTGCCGAAGGCTCTCTCAACGACTCCCTCAAAGACGTTCAAGACATGTCTCTCAGGCTCTCCGTCGACGGGGAAATGAAGTCCTCGCTGAACGGGTCTCTCGACCTGTCTTTGGTAGCCGGTTCCGACCCCGAGCTCCAAGAACAAGTCAACCGGATCTTGAGCAAGATAAGGATATCCGAGCCTTCTGGCGCAGCGACGATTAAGCAGCAACCCGACGATAACTTGCCTAGCAAGTATCCAAAGCTCCGGCGGAGGCGTAAGCTGATAGTGATAGCACTCGATTGCTACGACAGCGACGGAGCTCCGGACGAGAAGATGGTCCCGGTGGTGCAGAAGATAATCGGGGCGGTCCGGTCGGACTCTCAGGCCGCGAGGGTCTCGGGGTTCGGTTTCTCGACCGCGATGCCGGTTTCGGAGACGCTTGAGTTCTTGAAGACGGTTAAGATTCAGGCGAACGAGCTCGACGTGTTGATCTGCAGCAGCGGAAGCGAGGTCTACTATCCCGGGACCTACGCGGATAAAGATGGAAATCTTTTCCCCGATCCGGATTACGCTGCGCATATCGACTATCGCTGGGAGTGCGAGGGTTTAAAGAGTACAATCCGAAAGCTGTCAAACGAGTTTTCCAGTCCCCCATTAGAGGAAGATTTGGAGTCGAGCAATGCCCATTGCGTCTCCTATCTAGTAAACGACCGTAAAAAGGTATACGTTTACGAATTACTTTCCTAATTGTGAGAAAGAAAGCTGATGATAGGTTATTATTTGGTAGACCAGACTCGTTTACTATTCGAATGTGTGACACTTTGACCGTTATTGACTACTTTTAGATTACATACCCAGTTTTTACCGCTATTCTCTCTCTGTTGGAAGCTTTCTCCTTGACTTTGTTAGAAATTGCTTAGAAGTACTAGTTCAAATAATCTGTCAAGAAATAAAAGAAGAAAAGAAAAAGGATCACTGACAGAATAGTACAAGGGTAACGAATGCCAAACAGTCTCTGAGAAGTAATTTTGTGTGATAAAAGGCTCGGAAAGTGGATGACTTGAGGCAGAAGCTAAGGATGCGGGGACTACGATGCCATCCAATGTACTGTAGAAACTCGACGAGATTGCAAGTCATCCCTCTTCACGCATCTCGAGCGCAGGCACTCAGGTACGCATTGCTTTTTTAAATTATCAGATTGACGCAACGTAATCATGGTTTTGTTAACACAATAGTTGTTGTATCATATGGAGCCTCATGGACAGTAAGGAAGCATGGAATTCTTTTTTCCTTTTTAACAATGACGGAAGTTTGGTAAAATTTCCTTCATGCATATCAAGGCCTTGGGTGTGAAACTCTTGGTTCGCTTGAATTGTTCAGTTGGCTTAGTGTAATAAATTCGAGGGTTTTGCCCCTTAATGGGGCCAAGAGTGCAAATGATTTTTGTATACAATGGCTTATAAAAAGCTTAATTTATGAGGACCGTTGAATTTGTTTTGAATATCTAATTCAGACAAGATTTCTATCCAAACTTCCGAAAACTCTAGTCTATTTCGTTTTGGTCCGGTTTCTAATATTTCATGACTTATAAACTTTGGTGGGCTATTTCTTAGTTTAAGGATTCAACTTCTGTAAAACTGATTGCTTTACTTGGCATTTAGTATCCAATTAAACAGATTTTAACAACTCCATCTAGATGATCTGTTTATTACACGCTTAAAGAGTTCGTAAAGTCTCTAGGTTTTTTTTTCCTTTGATATTTGATAGCTTCACCCATTAAATGCAATTTTTCTATATTGGTTAAGACAGCTATTTTTTTTTTGGTTGGTCAAAACGAACCTAATTGTGTTGTTAATCATGTTCCGAAACTTTTTCTTTCTTTCTTTCTTGTTCACGAAGGTACTTGTTTGTGCGGTGGAGACTCAACGTGGCAAACATGTTTGTGTTTGTGGGGGAAAGTGGGGACACCGACTTCGAAGAGATGATATCCGGGGCCCACAAGACCATAATCATGAAAGGCGTCGCAACCGAGGGCTCAGAAGAGCTGTTGAGAACCGCGGGTAGCTACCTAAAAGACGATACCGTCCCTCCCGAGAGCCCTCTGATCGCCTGCGTGGACGGCTACACATCAGCCTCGGAGATTTCCAGTGTTTTGAACCATATCTCTAAGTCTGGTGCTGGAATGTGACATACATATATATATATATAGCATTGTGTGTATCTATATATGTTTAAAAATCAATAGAGTTATTCATTTGACAATTGAAGACTATGACTGGCTATGTGTAGTGCATATGGGTTTGCCATCACAATTGTGCCTACTAATGACCGTCTTTCCCATAGTCTTGAGAATTTTTTTTTCTTTTTTAGTAGCAACTTTCTTTCTTCAAGACCATTGTAGACAATATTTGTGTTCGATATTGTATTGGATAATTTATAAAGAAATGATCATTTTTATTTCTTTATTTGAATTCTGACATGTTTGGAAAAAAAATAATTTCAGTTTTTTTTTTTTTTTTTTAGAAAATGAGAATTGTTAGTCATATTCCAGGCCAACATTGGACCCGAAGGGCAACATGTAGTAATGAGATGTCAAATCTCCATTTGCGATGTTCTCTTCTCGAAGACCGTCTCAATAATGCAACCGACCGTGACATCTCAATCAACACGATCGCCTCCTCGGAATCTCTCTCTTTTAGACATCTTTCAGACGGAAGAAAAAAAAAACGTGGACGGAAAAGCAGAGAATGGGGACCAACTTTTAAGCATTGTGTTTGATGAATCTAAATGAGGAATAAACATTCTCAGAAAACATTACAGCTAAAAAATTCACACATAATCACAAAGCATCATGTCCTTGTACCTAATTAACCTCAGCTTTTTGCAAAGAAATTGAGAAAATTTTCGATCTGATGAACTTTATCAGCTCAATCAATACATGTAAAGATTTGTGCCTTTGTAGAATACAAAAGAAAAAAAATAGGTAACAGAATATTACAATGGAGTAGAAACTGATGGCACATTACAAGCTCACATCTGACTCTGTGCAATGAACCAAGGCAGATCTACCTAACTGCATTAATGGTCAGCGAAAGTACTTGAAATCGCATTTCAATAAATAGATAAATTCTAAATCTGATTAGCATGTCCTGACCAAAATAATTTACGCCACCTACTGAGAAATGCGTAGCAGCCTTGTAGCGTGGATCTTCTTCAGAGTGTTTCTCATTAGATCGTCGGGTAATAAGCCCGAAGATATCATATCCTTGAGAAGCTTGAGAGCAAAATCTATTTGTCCCACCTTCATATAGCCTTCGACGATAGCGTGGTACGAAACAATATCCGGCAGAAATGGCATTTCTTCAAACACCTCGTTTGCCTTCTCAATCTCACCTTGTAGGCAATATCCCTTTATTAATGCGTTGTAAGTTATCAAATCCATCTCCGAACCACGTTGAACCATCGCTTCGAAAAATTCTCGAGCCTGATCGATCTTCCCATTTCTCGCGAAGCCATCGACGAGAACGCTTACAGTCACGGCACCGGGATAAGTATTTTGAGACACCATCTTGTCGAACAACCTCTTGGCCACGTCGAAATTATTCGAACGACAAAGCCCACATAGCAAAGAGTTGTATGTGATAACGTCTGGCGTTAGATCTCTTTGAATCATCAGATCGAATACGACCAGAGCCTCTTCTGTTCTTCCAGCCTTGGAGAAAGCATCCACTAAGATGTTGTACGTTATTACGTTCGGCGATACGCCTCGGTCCTTCATTTTGTCGAACAGCTCTTTCGCTTCTCTCCATAATCCCGACTTGCACAATCCGTTGATTAGAGTACTGTAAGTGTAGATATCGGGCTTTATACCCCTCTTCGTCATTGTTTCAAAATTATCCAGCGCTTCTTTGGCTCTTCCGTTTCTGCAAAGACCATCCAACATCGTAGTGAAAGTGATAATGTCGGGGAGGGTTCCAGAATCGATCATCTTCTCGATGAACAGATTCGCTTCTTCCAATCGGCCAGCCTTGCGTAGTCCGTCAATGAGGGAAGTGAATGTGACAACGTTCGGCTTGACGCCTTTAGTCGGCATCGATTCGAACACCGATATCGCTTCTTTGAACTTTTCGTCTTTGCAAAGCAAATCAATCACAATACTGTAGGTATGAACATTGGGCGAAACTCCAGAATCGTGCATCTCAGCTAGAAATCTCTCAACTTCTTCCCCGCGATTGCTTTTGCATATTCCGTGAATCAAAGAAGTATAGCCAACCACGTCGGGTCGTAAACCGTGTTTGGACATATCTAGAAACAAGCTCAATGCCTCCTCGGTTCTGTTTTCTTTACAGAGGCCGTCAATGATTGCATTGAAACAGTATAAATTCAGTTTAACCCCTTCGACGCCGACGATTTTCTTGAGCAAAGTGAGCGCCTTTTGGGTTTCTCCGGCCTTGCAAAACCCGTTAATGATGGTCCCATATGTCGCCTCATTGCATAACTCTTTCTGTTTCACTATCTTCTCGAATAATTCCATGGCTGAATCCATCGAGCCTTCCTTACAAAGCCCGTCGAGAAGAGTGTTCATGGTGATCGGATTAGGACGAAGCCCACTTTTAACGGCGACTGAGAGCACTGAGAAACCTGACTTCGCACCGTTTGATCTGCACAAACACTTGGCAACAACGGTAAGAGTACAGACGTCAGGTTGGAAATCAGAGCTACGAAACCTGACGAGGTGTGAGTACATAGAGACCACAGTGGAGAACTGGTTCTTCTTCGACATTGAACCAATCAGATGGTTGAAGCTCCAAATAGAGGGCATGGGTCTCATATCAGCGAATGTATTGAAGAGTCGCAGAGCTTCGACTACAGACAAGTCTCGAGATTCGCACCGCGTTTGGACCAATTTCTGAAATTGAGCACAAGAGCTATAATAACGAAAATGGGCGAAGAGATGTGTGGAATTACCGGTTAAGAACCAAAAAGCTTTCATCTTTAAACCCGTCTCCAAAGCCGGAGTTGATCGATTCTCTCTTTTTGGAAAGTTCAGAACAACAATCTAAAAGCCTCTCAGTATTCTCTCTCTAAACTAGTTTTAGCCTAATTCTGAGAATCTTGAGTTTCTATACATATTATATAGGGTGTAATTGAAATTACTTTGCGCAACTAATCAAATTTGTTTTTTACCTCTGATTTAGCTAAGTTTTATTTTATTAAAGAGATAACTCACAAAACCGAATTAATTATTCAATTCAATTAATTGAATAGTTAATTTAATTGATTTCGACTTGTTTGATAAGTTATTTTCTTAATATAATGAAACTTGAGTTTTTTTTTTTTAAATGGTGGGCTATTAAACTAATTATCCCGAAAAATTATATATTATTTGAGAAGATATATTGATATATCTGAAATACACAAATGTTATTAAATTATAAAAAAATTTCAAAATTTCTTTGAAATAAAAAATAATTAAACTATTGTAAAGCCTCGAAGGTAATCATATAGTATTGAAAAATTAGACGAAATAAATCATTTGAAACGTTGAAATTGTGAAATAACCAATGTTTCAATATTTATAGTAAATAATCAATTTATCTGGCGTGACAATTAAGTAAGAAAATCTCTACCAATTTTAACCTTGTTTTCTTTTTTTTTTATTTGGTTATTTAAAAAAATCAGGAATAATACACTTAAATGTGGAAGCCATATAATTTCCCTTCCTTTGTAGTAACATTCAATCACTTGTACGTTTAATATCAATCTCCTTTCGATAGTTAATATATTTTTTCCACTTAAATAGTCAATTCACTCTCTCTCTCTCTCTCGTACAACAAGCAATCACCCTCCCAACTCTACTTTACAATCTCGCATGGCTATCTCCGACGATTTTGTCCGAGTCGCTGGCCTCGTCACGCGTCTTCGGTGACTCTCTACGGCGGAGAAGCAAGAATCGGAGGCTCCACTTTCGGCGGAAGAGATTGTTCGGCGGCTTATGCGAATTTAGAGGAGTAGCGATGGAGGTGATCATCATCGGCCGGAGTGAGAGAAGAAGCACATATTGTTGAGTCAGTCAGGCACTCGCTTTTTCACCATTGTTAGGGTTTCGAATTTTGGTGATTCACTTTCTGTTTCACCATTATTAGCAAATTTATTTGTGACCTAAGTTTTTGGTTTATTTTTAGGTCTGCCGTAGCCAAAGAAAGAGATATTATTATTTTTTTTTTTTTGTTAATTTGTTTGCTCTGATTTTGTCTCTCGTTAATCTTTGTTAATTTTGGTATATTAATTGTGTTAATTTCGGTAAATTTGTCACAGAAACGCCTGGGAGACTATGACGCAACCATCGAGTGCCACAGTGAACAATTAAAATCGAAGCAAAGATACATAATCAACGTAAATGGAAAAAGAGATAATTAAAGAATGAAGTGTCATTGAATATTGAATGTGACTGATAAACTCATTTAATGTTTAATTTTTTATTTTGCATTATGAAATAATTAATGAAAGGTATTTTGGATATTTAATCCTCGTTAATTTCTGTCAATGACTATTTTACAAAATTAACATAACATTGATTATTTTGCAAAATTTAATTTTACAAATGACTAATTAGCTATTTAACCATATATTTCATAAAACCACTGAAATTTATGAACAACTATCAAAAGTATATTATTGAACATCTTTGTTATTGTACGGGGCAAAGCATTCGGTCAAGAACAAAAATTCTTATTTGAAAAAATCTGGTGGTGACCGGAACATAATATTCCCGTCAGAAATGAACCGGAATTCCAAACCACATGAGAATCAAAATTATATATTTTGATGTTAAAAGGTTTTTAAATGTATTTAAATATAAGTTTTTTTAAAGATTAATCATCTATTAATTTTTTTTAGTGACTCAAATTTATTGCTTATTCAAATATATGTTGACTTTCTCTTTTAAATGCATTTAACATGCATTTAATCTAATCTATAGCAACTTAAACAAGGCTGCTCGGGATCATTTTGAAATTTCCAAGGAAGAAGTCTATTAAAATTAGTGTAAGGAACTAATTGAGTCACTAAAAGATTAAAGGGGTAGTTTTTTTTGCTCACAGGTTAAAGGGATAGTTAAATCATAAACAAGAAACTCATGGAATATATATGATATTATCGAAAACTCAAGTTATGGTTACAATAAGATCACATAAGATCTATCACATAAAAACACACACGAGAAAAGAAATTTTTTTTATAGACGTTACAGCAACCTGGTATTGATCATTCCCAGCAACTCCGATGGTTCTGCCGCTGGTTCGTCTTAAAAAAAATTATGTCTTTCTCTTTCGCCAAATGCTCCAAACACACACGAGGGTCCTGATTTCGTTCCTGATCAAATAAAATTAGGATTACACAGATTCAGAAACGTTAAACTGAAGAATTAACACACACTCAGTTAATAGATTGTGTCTTTGTATGATACAGACAAAAAGGCTACAGAATGTGAGAAGATTGTAAAAAACAGTTGGTGCCTAACAGACTGGAATCATTGCTTTTTGGTGCCTCTTTTAAACCAAAATTAAATAGGACGAATGATTTCGCAATAATCGAGGGATAAATTTTGAGAAGCCGAGAAGCTGACACAAAAGTACATGAAAAATTTGTTCATGCTCATGAAAATTGTTTAAAACTGCAAAACAAAAAAAAAAAAAAAAAACTATCACTGATGAACATGGACTCACCTATTGAACAATGACTAGCAGCCTTTTAGCGTGGATCTTCTTCAAAATGCTCCGTGTTATATAATCAGGTAACACACCATTGCAGATCATCTCCTTGAGAAGCTTGAGAGCAACATCTATTTGTCCCACCTTTGCGTAGCCATCGACCAGAGTGTGGTATGAGACGATATTCGGCAGAATATTCTTTGATGACATCTCTTCATACATCTCCTTTGCCTTCTCAATCTCACCTTGTAGGCAATACCCATTTATCAATGTGTTGTAAGTTACCAAATCTGGCTGCGAACCATGTTGAATTATTGCTTCAAACAATTGCTGAGCCATATCCATCTTCCCATTCCTTGCAAAGCCATCGATAAGAATACCTACAGTCACAATGTTTGGGAAGATCTTCCGTGTGACCATCTTGTAAAACAACTTCTTGGCTCCTTCCATATCATTAGAACGACACAGCCCACATAGCAAAGAGTTGTACGTGATAATGTCAGGAGTTATGTCTCTTTGAATCATCAACTCGAACACAGCCAAAGCGTCTTTTGTTCTTCCAACCTTGGAGAAAGCATCGACTAAGATGTTGTATGTTACTACATCCGGAGATACACTTTCAACCTTCATTTTGTCGAACAGCTCTTTCGCTCCACTCCATAAGCCCGACTTACAACCCCCGTAGATTAAAGAATTGTATGTGTATATATTGGGCTTGAGACCCCTCTTTGTTATTGTTTCAAGATTATCCAGTGCTTCTTTGCCTCTTCCGTTTCTGCAAAGAGCATCCAACATTGAATTGAAAGTAATAATGTTGGGGACTACTCCGGAATCGACCATCTTCTCAAAGCACTGGTTTGCTTCTTCCAATCGGCCAGCCTTACACAATGCATCAATTAGAGAATTGAATGTGACAACATTAGGTTTCACACCTTTTTTTGGCATCGATTCAAACACAGAAACTGCTTCCTTGATTTTCTCGTCTTTGCAAAGTGAATCAATTAGAATACTGTAAGTATGAACATCGGGTGAAACTCCATCATTATCCATGTCAGCTAGAAGTTTCTGGACTTCTTCCCAACGGCCAGATTTGCATAATCCATTAATCAAAGAAGTATAGCTAACAACATTGGGCTGAAGTCCGCGGCTGGTCAGGTCCCGAAACAAGCTCAATGCCTCCTCAGTTCGTCGTTCTTTGATGAGCCCGTCAATGATGGCATTAAAACTGTATAAATTCAGTTTAATACCCTCAAAGTTGACGATTCGCTTAAGAAGACCCATTGCCTTTTGGGTCTCTCCGGCCTTGCAAAACCCATTGATGATGGTCGCTTAGCCTCGTCACACAAACCTTTCTGCTCGACCATCTTCTCGAATAACTCCATTGCAGCAACCATAGAACCTTCCTTACAAAGCCCGTCGAGAAGAGTACTCATCATGAACGAATCAGGACGAATCCCACTTTTAATGGCGACTGAGAGCACTGAGAAGCCTGACTTTGCACTGTCTGACCGCCACAAGCACTTGCCAACAATGGTCAGAGTAGAAACATCGGGTTCGAAATCGTTCCGACGAAACTTGACGAGGTGAGAGAACATAGAGACCACAGTGGAGAACTGGTTCATCTTCGACATTGAACCAATCAAATGATTGAAACTCCAAACAGAGGGCATGGGTCTCATATCAGAGAAGGTATCGAAGAGACGCAGAGCTTCGACCACAGTGAAGTCTCTTGATTTGCAACGCGTTCGGACCAATGTCTCAAAATGAGCGCGTGAACTACAATAGCGAAAATGGGTAAAGAGAGAAGCAGAATTACCGGTTGAGAACTGGAAAGCTTTCATCTTCAAACCCATTTCCAATCTAAGCAAGCTGGACCTGATCGACTCTCTTTTATCGAAACTCAGAGCAACAATCTAAAAGCTTTTTATTTTTCTTCTACGAATTTAAAAGCCTCTCCGTCTCTCTCTCTCACTAATTTTTCTGAACTACTTTGTCTAATTCTAGAAGTCGGGCTTACCCTAATATTTTTGGGAAACTAATCTGTTATAAATAATCTATAAAATTCTTAAGAATATTATTAATCTACGATGTCATGGGCTTGATAAGAATATACTTTTTTTATTATTAAAAATAAATAAAGTGATACGGTGGACAAGTAAGAATTTATTGTTTATCGATAAAATATGATTTTTAGAATTATTTGTTTAAATATCTCGACTTCTTAGGACATGAATCTCTTACAACTATAAGGGTTTATGTTCAACTTTTTTTTTTTTAGAGAGCGTTAGGGAATTCTTCATAATTCTCACTCATTATTTTTCTAGTATGTTTAAGGTTCAAGAGAGCACATAAGAGAATGGATGCTAAAATGAGCAAAGTCGGAGCTTTAGGCACAAAAAATGGAGTTCGGAAGCTAAAAGTCAAAGTTATTGAAGAAGTCAACAAGGACTCGCGGGTCGCGCAAGAGACAGCATGCGACGCGCTAGAGTTCTTCCAGTTACGCAACGCGCAAAGACCCTGCGCGTCACGCAACCATTTATTTTGGAGAGAAATTAGTCTCTTAGCTCAGTGTGATGGCCACGCAATAAGGGATGCGTCGCGTGTAACAAATGTGCGACACGTAGAAGACCTTGTGTGAAGCGCAAGGTGATGAACCCTGAATTTAAAGAGCTTAGATTTGAGCTAATATTGGCATTTGGATCCCATCCAATGGTCCAAATAGCTCCGAAAAAGGGAATCCAAAGCCTAAAGTTCTTTTGGGCTTCCAAATACACAACTAGAGGGAAACCGAAGAAGGAGAGATTTTGAAGGAAGCCATTGAAGAAGAAGAACGAGGAATAAGGAGAAGTGACAGCCTCCTTTATTAGCATCATCTCTCTTAGTTCTTGTTATCTCTTCTTTTCCATCTCTCTCTTATTTTCATCATTGCTACTATTTTGCTTGCTTCTTAAGATTTCTTGAATTCTTGCTATTTTGAGACTTTGATACTTGGAATTAAGTTTTGATTGTCTTGATTTACGTTTTTGTTCTTGAGACTTGGATTTTGAATGAAAGTATAGTTGATTTAATAGTTGAATTGAGATCTAGCTATTTGTGGATGTGTTTGATTCAATTGTAATGTCTCTTAACTTCATTATTTAGTTGATATATCTTATTGTTATTTTGCTTAGTCTAATTGCTATTACGAGTAGCTAAATCTTTTGAAGTAGCATGATGATGTAGTTGGTGAATGAGTGTGTGAGTTGGTTCATGGTTTAGGATAGAAGTGTTCTTGAAGATAGAAAAGTCAAAAGCAAATCCATGGGTTGTGGGTGTTTTATAGTCTCTAATTAGTTTAGCTACCTAATTAGTGAGTCTTGTTCCTTGTTTTGAAACCGAGACGGTAAAGACAAGAGAGATCTCTCCGATCCATCATTAATCCATCTAGATCTATATAAAGGCTAGGGGAGTGGTGTAACCGTTTAAGCCTAGGACGTAGTGCAATAGGTTGTTTTAATAGAGCCCCAACCGATAGGCATAAGCTCGTCAACTTATTAGGTCCCTAGTGACTCGAGAGAGGTTAGAGGATATTTTCGAGAGGTTATGTTAGAATTCCTTAGCTTTTCCTTATTAATTGTGATCCGAATAGCCAGCCACACCTTGAAGCCAACGAAATCGTGTTCCTTATTTTCTTTATTAGTTTTAATCCCGTTTATTAATTAGTTTGTTTGTTCATCACCATCAATTGAAAACCCCTTTTTATTTACTTATTACTTGACAATCCAATAGTAGTTTAAATCTTCTAAATCTAGGATTCATACTAATAGTCTTCGTGGGATCGATATCTTTTTATTACTTGACGACACTCGTATACTTGCGAGAGGTTCGTGAGATCAATTCTCACAACAATCAGTGCTCTCAGAGTAAAAGCAAAACATAAAAAACCAAAGACTCTAAGATGCTCATAATCAACCTGTTTCTGGAATAAAATATCATAATGTGTCTTTTGAGACAAAATCTTAGGAGGAGTTCTATTAATCAGATAAGTAGCAGTCAGTCCAAAATTGAATGGGAATTCTGGATTGAAAGAATAAAGCCCTTGCAACATAGAAACAAATGTTGGTGCTTTCTTTCCACCACCGAGTTTTGCTATGGTGTCTCAATACATGAAACTGATGAAGAATCTCATTCTATGAGAAATAATATGTAAAAGTTAGCTCCTTCGCATTACCAAAACGAAAAATTTTGATACTAGTAGAGAAATGGTTAGTAACATATGCATAGAACCTTGGAATGATGTTATGCACCTCATGTTTGTATTTCATGAGAAAAATCCAATAAAATCTTGATTTATCATCAACAAAGGTTAAGAAAAATCTGTGGCCTAAGCGTGAAGGAACATCATATGGTCCCCACGCATCACAGTGAATGAGATCAAAATAAGAAAAAGCAAAATGATTTGCAGAAATAAAAGGCAATCTATGTTGTTTTGCTAGAAGACAAATACAACATGGTGAGGTGTTGTCAATATCAGAAACATGATATGCTAAATGAGATTTCAAGATATCTAAAACAATGTCACCAAAATAACTCACATGTATGGTAACACGATTAGGTAGAGCAACTATAAAATTCTGCAAAGGTTTTAGACTTGTAAACATAGACCTTTGTGCACTAATGTGTCTAGTGGTACCTGAGTCAATAATCCAAGAAATAACAGCATAATTAGAGCAATAAAAGAAGTTAAACTAACCATGTAACCTGTGTTGAATGAGGTCATGTTGACTTCATTGGTAGTGTCGTGACTCTTGGAGACTGAGGTTGAGAGCTGGTTGGAGAAATGGCTGATAATCTGATGAATTTGTTGAGATGACAAATTCGAGGAGTTTGTCGATGTAGAGCCTTCTCCACCATTTTCAGAGCTTGATCCTTCCATAGTATTTGCCTAATTCTCATGCTTGAACTTGTAACCTGGCGGATAACCGTGAATCTTGTAGCATTTGTCGACGCTATGTCTGAGCATCTTGCAATGAGTACATAAAGGTTGTTCCTTTCCTTTGAATTTCTTTTGATCGTCTCGAACAGCCATGGCAAGAGAGTTAGACTGCTCATAGGAAGGGATCCAATCCAATCGATCGTTGAGTCTCTTCTTGAGTCAACATTGCATAGATTTTACTGATCGGAGGAATTGGCTCCATGAGTAGGACTTGTCCACGAGCATGAGTGTAGGTCTTGTTGAGACTCATGAGAAACTGCATGACGTATTCTGACTCAACAAATTGGCTCAGCTTCGCCTTTCCTCCATAGGTGCAAGAGCAGATACATTCTGGCTTGAATTCGCACAAATCTTGATAAACTAACTTGAGTTTGTGAAGAACACACCAATAGATTATTGATCTTGCGAAAGATTGACGAATTCGCGCTTCAGTTGGAAGATTTTTGGCCCGTTGCTTTGCTGAAATCGATCTTTTAGATCATTCCAGATGTCATTCGCAGTTCCACCAAGAAGAAGGCTGGAAGCGATTTATTTGCTGACGGAGTTCATGATCCACACAATAATGGTGATGTTACGGCTCTATAGACGAAGGAGATCTGGTTCTTTCGAAGAGGGCTTCACGATGGTTCCATCAATGAACCCTAGCTTGTTCTTGGCTTCAAGAACAATCAACATCGAATGGATCCAACGCATATTATTGTTGTCTGTCGGGACATTGGAGACGAGACTGCCTCCTGGGGAATCTGAGTGATGAAGATAATAGGGAGAGAATTGGTCTTCCATCATCGATCTAGGTCGAGGATTTCCGTTGATTCCGGTGGGGATTGTTGATGAAACTTCTGATTCCGCCATTGAAGTAGAGGTTGATTAAAGCTTGAAATCGAAAAAGAGGAATTCTCAGAGATTGCAGATTAGCTCTGATACCATATTGAATCTGAGAACTCGAAGGAACAAGAACGAAGATTAAGAACAAAGCTCTGACTTAGGAATTGAGTTCAGAGGTAAAGAAAGAAAGAATTCATTGAATAAGGATTGTTTTGAATCGATCCTTTAAATACATCAAATGTCATATCACCGTAATAACGACACAACGACTTGTCGTTTATAACAACTAATAGACAAAAACGACTAAAAATACTGTATAACACAAGAAACCTCTCTATTACCAACACTGAAGCCTATCTAGAAACCCAAAAAAACGTCATTGACCATAGAGGTGTTTTTTAAAAAAGAGCGTTTTTGAGCCTATTCAAATGCATATCTTACAGAAACTAAAATATTGTCAACACCCTATGTGTGCAATCATATGTCACTATAGATGTGGCTTGGGATCGGAATTGATAATTCCTATTTAGGAGTCTTTTCATCAAAATTGGTTGAAATAATCACTTAATTCTTTTTTTTTTTTCATATGGCTTTGAGCTCTAGTACTATCTTAAATCTTTGTTTTCGTAAGTGTGCTTTATCTTCCAATGTGCTTTAATATTTCCATATATTATAGAACAGATATACATAGACAGGTGATAGGCTTTTTTTTTTTTTTTCGAAGAGAAACTAAATATTTTATTTATAAGTATGATCTGTTAATGAGCAGAGACCATATGACAACCACCGTGAACATGAAAAATAAAGAGACGTATTCATTTTGAACCAGACGGTTCACAAAGCTGTGAGAATGCCTCAAAATACCAGCTGACAGTCTCATACAGCTGATCTTATTATCGAGTGTATAAATAATCTCATTCTGTACCGATCATATGCCACAAAAGTTTCCTGAATCATCATCATACCCTTTATGCCAAAGAAAATCTACTAGAATGTTACATTTGGGACACCTTGTTTCAGATATTCGAGGGCCTTTTTGATTCTTACACCTTTGCAAAGAGCTCATATCAATTAGCACATAACAAGCTTATATCAGACTCTGCAATGAACTAAGGCAGATCTACCTAACTTAACTTCTTGGGAACCTTTTAATGGTCAGCGAAAATACTAAGCATGGCATCAAAATAATCTGATGTGGTTGCCTATTGAGCAATGCCTAGCAGCCTTGTAGCGCGGATCTTCCTCGAGATGTTTCTTGTTATATGATCAGGTGATAGGCCCGCGCGTATCATCTCCTTGAGAAGCTTGAGAGCGACATCTATTTGTCCCTCCTTCACGTAGCCTTCGACCAGAGTGTGGTACGAAATTACATCCGGCGAAAGATTGTTTGATGAAATTTCTTCAAACATCTCTTTTGCCTTTTCCATCGCACCTTGTAGGCAATACCCATTTATTAATGTGTTGTAAGTTATCAAATCTGGCTCCGATCCATGTTGAACCATTCCCTCAAACAACTGCCGAGCCTTATTCATCTTCCCATTTCTTGCAAAGCCATCGATGAGAATACTTAAAGTGACGATTCCGGGGTAGGCATTTCGAGACACCATCTTGTCAAACAACCTCTTGGCTGCTTCCAAATTATTCGACCGACACAACCCACATAGCAGAGAGTTGTATGTGATAATATTTGGGGTTAGATCTCTTTGAATCATCAACTGGAACACAGCCAGAGCCTCCCGTGTCTTTCCAGCCTTGGAAAAAACATCGACTAGGATGGAGTATGTTACTACATTCGGCGATACACCTCGATCCTTCATTTCGTCAAACAGCTCCTTCGCTTCTCTCCATAGGCCCGACTTGCACAAACCGTAGATTAAAGAATTGTAGGCATGACTATCGAGTTTTAGACCCCTTTTAGTCATTGTTTCAAGATTATCCAGTGCTTCTCTGCCTCTTCCGTTTCTGCAAAGAGCATCCAACATTGTAGTGAAAGTGATAATGTCGGGGAGGATTCCGGAATCGAGCATCTTCTCAATGAACTCATTTGCTTCTTCCAATCGACCAGCCTTGCATAACCCGTCAATTAGGGAAGTGAATGTGACAACATTCGGCTTCACACCTTTTGTTGGCATCGATTCGAACAGCGATATCGCTTCTTGGGATTTTTCGTCTTTGCAAAGCAAATCAATTACGATATTGCAAGTATGAACATTAGGCGAAACTCCAGCATCGTGCATCTCAGCTAGAAATCTCTCAACTTCTTCCCAACGATTATTTTTGCATAATCCGTGAATCAAAGAAGTATAGCCAACCACGTCGGGTCGTAAACCACATTTGATCATATCTTGGAAAAAGCCCAATGCCTCCTCAATTCTATTTTCTTTACAGAGGCCGTCAATGATTGCATTAAAACAGCATAAATTCAGTGTGATCCCGTCAAATCCGATGATTTTCTTGAGCAAAGTGATTGCCTTGTGTGTTTCCCCGGCCTTACAAAACCCGTTGATGATGGTCCCGAATGTTACCTCATTGCACAAATCTTTCTCCTCGACCATCTTCTCGAATAATTCCATGGCTGAATCCATCGAGCCTTCCTTACAAAGCCCGTCGAGAAGAGTATTCATGGTGAAAGGATTAGGACGAAGCCCACTTTTGACGGCGATTGAGAGCACTGAGAAGCCTGACTTTGCAGTGTTTGACCGGCACAAACACTTAGCCACAACAGTCAGAGTACAGATGTCAGGTTGGAAATCATTCCGACGAAACCGAACGAGGTGTGAGTACATAGAGACCACAGTTGAGCACTGATTCTTCTTCGACATTGAGCCAATCAATTGATTGAAGCTCCAAACAGAGGGCATGGGTTTCAGATCAGAGAAGGCATTGAAGAGACGCAGAGCTTCGACTACAGTGAAGTCTCTCGATTTGCATCGCGTTTGGATCAATGTCTCAAACTGAGCAAGTGAGCTATAATAACGAAAATGGGAAAAGAGAGGAGCAGAATTACCAGTTGAGAACTGGAAAGATGTCATCTTAAAACCCATCTCCAATCTCGGCAAGCTGTGATCGTTTTTTTTTTTAACCGAAAGTCAGAACGAAAAGTGAAGAACAGCAATCTAAAAGCCTCTCAATTTTTGTGGTGTATCAATCTCTCTCCTCTCTGTCTCTTTATCTCTCGCTCACCTGTCTTCTTAAGTATTTTATCCTAATTACTTATTAGTTTCATAATAATAATAATAATAATAATAATAAACATTTTTTTTTCCAAACTATTTTTCTACTTCAAAGAGAAAATATCGAATGTGTCTATATATATATTTTTTTTTTGCGGAAAAATATTGTATATGTCTCTTGGGATTATTGTTCAAAATAAGGATTGAGTTATAACTTATACTTCTCTTATCACACTTCGATTTCATTGATGAATTGCTTAGCGCAGAGGTATATTGCATGTATTTAAGAAAAGAAAATAATCATTATCAGTGGGCAAGTAAATTGTTAGGGTAAGTTGTAAAATAAAGGGAAAATAACCCATTTATACCATGTGTTTTAGTGAAATGTCGAGTTTAACCCTCGGTTTTCAAAAATGTCGAGTTCATACCATCTGTTTAACTAAAATGACGAAATTATACCATCTGTTTAACTAAAATGACGAAATTATACCCTGAAATAGACAACAGTGTCACAAATATTCTTTTTATTGACTTTTCATTGACGTTGACTATAATATTTATAATATAAACACCAATTATCTTTATTCATTCGCGCTACATATGTAATTTATTTAAAAATTAAAAAATAAACAACAGTCTCTTAATCATGAAGATCACAGAAAGAGGCAAAGGGGTAAACATCGATAGTTGATAGTCATCAAAATCGCATATTCGAACAGAGAATCCAAGATTTAGAGTTACAATTCGAACACGGAATGAAGTCATTTCTTAGGCGGTTTGAGTTTTATTATTTAATTTCAATTTAAAGCTATTTTTATTTCAAAATTGAGAATTTGGAAATTAGGGTACTGATTTAGATTTGATTCGGTTTTTCTTATATAAGAGTTAATATCAATGAAAGGGAGATTTGTGACGCTGTTATTCATTTCAGGGTATAATTTCGTCATTTTAGTTAAACAGATGGTATGAACTCGACATTTTTGAAAACTGAGGGTTAAACTCGACATTTCACTAAAACACAGGGTATAAATGTGTTATTTTCCCTAAAATAAAAAGTAAAGCATGAGATATTTATAAACAAATAAATACCATAAAGTAAAGTCTATAAATAAAATTAAAAATGTGAAATCACATAGAGTACTCGTAATGCATAATCTATTTCATTACATCAACATACAAAGAATAGCCTCATGTCTGACTATTGGAAGGTAACGAAAATTTCATTTCCAATAAGCTATACCTTCAATTGCTTATTGGAAATGACATTTCCATTAGATAAATTGGTATCTTCCATTGCTTATTGAAAATTGAATTTCCGTTAAACTTAATGGAAATATGGATTTCCGTTAACTTCCATTAAGTAATTAAAAAAAATAAAAAATCAAATTTAAATGATAAATAAAAAGGACTAAACTGTTAAAATTTTAAAAGAATGTATTAAATTTCATCTTTATTTATAACTTTTTTTTTAAATAAAAATAAAAAATAAAACAAATAATTGGCTGCTTAAGCCACGGAATGTGTAGCAATTTAATTTTGGCCAACGTTTTGTTAATAATCCGTAAATACCCTATTGCTTACGTGACTGCACATTTATGAAGGATTTTTTTACAGATTTGCCCTTGTATACTCGGATTAGTAATTTCTTATTTTAGGCAGTTTTTTTGTTTAAAATTTGAAAATGAATTCGGCAAGTATTTGAATTTTTGGACGTGTGGATATGGAGAAATTTCAGCATTGACTTAACTAATTTGTTTCATTTAGACAGTTTTTTTTTTTTTAAATTTTGAATCAAACCGATTAGGAAAGTAGTTGGCCTGATTTTTTTGAATTTTTGGACGTGTGGATTTGGAAAATATTCTTCATTTATTGATATTATTTTGTTTTCCATATATTCATTAGAACGTCCAAAATATTTTCAGAATTTTTTTCAGTTTATTTACACGAATATACTGTAAATATGCTTTGTATTTACAATGAATATACTATAAATATGTTTTGTATTTACACGAATATACTGTAAATATGCTTTGTTTTTACACGAATATACTGTAAATATACTTTGTATTTACACAAATATACACTATCTGAACAAAAACGAATCATCCTATTCTGTACAACCAAATAACCATTGAAACTCATCTTCCTCGTGTAGCCAATCACCGACCCATCTTCCTTGGGCGTCGGAGCCTTCTCGCAGAAAAATCTGTAAATTAAGCAAATAGAAAAAATTAGAAAAATATATATAATTAAACAAAACGTACAAACTCACAGAAAAAAAAAATTTGTAAATTTTTAATCTCGACTACCTCCTTTATGAAGCCATGAATAGGCGTCAATGCCCACCTGGAAATTAACAGAAAAGCAAAGTAATACGAAATGAATACAAACATGACAATGAAGAAGTGCAAAAAAAATAAAAAAAAAAAGTTGATGAATCCATAACATAGTTAATAAGAGACAATGCCTCTCTAACTTTTATCCTGGTGCCGCCACGTGGCGGCCCCAGGGGCCGACACGTGGCTCTTTTTTTTTTTTTTCGGGAGCCTTCCGGTTGTTTTTTTTTTTTTTTTTTTTTTTTTTTTAGGGAGCCTTTCGGTTTGTTTTTTTTTTTTTTTTTTTTTTTCCAATTTTGAATTTTTTTTCCCTTCCAAATATCAATATATTTTGTATAATTTTTTTATGTATATTATAATCATAATTACCAATACTATATCAATAACATATATTATCATTTTTTTTCCCGATCTTTAATTTTTTTTCCCCTCTCTCATCAATATATTTTGTATATATTTTTATTTCAACTTGAATTCTGGTGCCGCTAGGCAGCGACACGTGGAACCATTTTTTTTTCCCTTCCGGTTTTGATTCTTTTTTTACTTCCGATTTTGAATTTTTTTTTCCTTCTTTCATAAATATATTTTGTATAATTTTTGTATGTATATTAATTTTTTTCCTCCCTCTGTTATCAATATATTTTGTATAATTTTTTTATGTATATTATATTTAATACAATTAAAAGTCTAAACTTACTTTATTTACTTTTTTTTATTTTTTTTTTAAATATTGCTGACTCGCGCGTAGCGCGTTTTTTCAACTAGTAAATAAATAAAAATCTTACTCACTTGCCGGTGTACTTTTTGATGTGGATTGGTTCAGGTGTAAGGCTTCATGAACTTGAGAAGGTCTTTGATACCCATTTTTCGCTGATTGATTTTCTCTCTTTGAATTTGGATTTCGGGTCTTAGATTATTAGTTATGCATTTGGAGAGATAATGAGAGAGGGGTTAGATATGCATTTATGGAGTTTTAAATGCTCCCTTGATTTATGCGAGGTATTTATGGTCGAATTTTTTTTTCCATTTAAATTAATACGCTGAAAATAATGGGCGGGAATAACAAAGGGCAATCCCGTCCAATTTTGACTGTTAATAAATCCAAATGGCTATTTACCATAAATTAACTCAATGTTGGCTAAAAATAAATTGCTTATTTTCGGGAGGCCATTTAACTTAATTATCCAAAATAAAAACATGACAACAATATCATCTTTTCAATTTTTTTTCCCTTCCTCATTTTTCAAAGGAAAAATGATATGAAATAGCCAATTCAAACTATAACTTTTGCAAAATAGCCATAGTTTCATTAAGTATAGCAAAATAGCCAATTGAGAGTACTACGACTTTTAATCCTACCTCAATTAATTTTAATCCAGCCTTCATAAAGCTTACAATATGTCTTTATAATTCGTTGGGATTAAATTTAATTCAGCCTAGATTAATCTTACTTGGGCTAGTTTGCTTATAGTTAGCAAACTATGGTTATTTTGCAAAAGCTTAAGTTCTATTTGGCTATATATCCGCTTGACCCTTTTTCAAACACTCATCTGCTCACATCACGTGCAACAACACACTCATAATGATTTGCTTTTTTTTTTTTAATTCAATGTTTGATGGTTATATCTTTTGTCTTCTTCTTCTTCCTCTTATCTTACTTGGACTCTCTCAACAAAGAAGCACAACAACCTCTGAAACTACTAATCAAACCGGATCATCAAAGCTGGTTATTTTTCTCCTTTTTCAATTAATTAATTTATAGAACAAGCAATATGAGTGCATTTCAGTTTAACCCTCTTGCAAAAATATGTCACACACATGCACTCACAGTAACCCACACTCGTACACAACCACACACACAGTCAGCAACGTCTTTATTTTTCTTTCTCCAACGGCATTAAAGCCTTCCGACACCATCCGACTCTCTCTTCCACTTCCGAATGCCACTAGGAAATCACCTGCCAGCTTCCGTGCCACGCGGCAGACGGAAGTTCCGAGAGGCTCTCTTCACGTGCGGAATTCCATCCTTCCGTGGATTTCCAGCCGAATGCCCAGGATGACCTCATGATCAAATTTTTTGTCTGAGTCATCTTCTAGTCATTCACGCGCATCCGCATGAATCACTAGGACAAAAACGTCATCGGGTGCGACGGATGTCGCACCTAATAGCCCAATAGTCACACCTAATAGTTTATTAGGTGCGACAAAGTCGCACCTAATCTCCCGTCGCTAAAGGCATTAGGTGCGACATGTCGCACCTAATAGTCAAACCTTTAGGTGCGAAATTTTCGGGTGCGACAATGTCGCACCTAATACGTTTTTTAAATTAAAAAAAAATTACAAAACTGGACGGCGGGTCAGCGGCTGGATGACGACGTGCAGCGGGGCGGGACGGGGGCTGGCGGGGCTGGACGCGGGACGTGCAGCGGGGCAGGACGGCGATGTGCAGCGGGGCAGGACGGCGATGTGCAGCGGGGCGGGACGGGGCAGCGGGGCTAGACGGCGACGTGCAGCGGGGCGGGACGGGGCAGCGGGGCGAGGCAGCGGGGCGGAGTAGCGGGGCGCGGGAGGGGGCAGCGGGGCGCGGGAGGAGGCAGCGAGGCGGAGCAGCGGTGCGCGGGAGGGGGCAGTGGGGCGGAGCAGCGGAGGGGGCAGCGGGATGGACGGCGGCAGCTGACTGGCAGAGAAAGTGTGAGACGGTGAGAGAGAGAGAGAGAGAGATTGTGTGAGAGAGAGAGACGGTGACAGAGAGAGACGTACCGGGGAGGGACGGCGGCGGGAGGGACGGCGGCGAGGAGCTGAGAGAGAGACAGATCGAGTGAGAGAGAAAGTGAGCGAGAATGAGTGAAAAAGAAGGAAGTTTTGGTTTAAAAACCCTAATTCATATTCGGTGCGACACTGTCGCACCTAATAATCATATTAGGTGCGACAATGTCGCACCCAATATGATAAAAAAAAAATCGGCGGGATTCGGGTGAAAAGTTTAAATTTGAAACCCATTGGGTGCGAAATTTGTCGCACCTAAAGGTATTAGGTGCGACAAATTCATATTAGGTGCGACAATGTCGCACCGAATAGCACTAAACATTAGCGAAATTTTTAGTCATCCGGATGAGTATCCGGTGCGACATGTCGCACCTAATATGGGCTTAGGTGCGACTTTTAGGTGCGACATGTCGCACCTAATACCCTTCCGCACCCAATATGCTAATTTGTAGTAGTGAATACTTCTATTCCGAATTTAATTATACTCTAAATCAGCGAAATAAACTAATAATCTAACTTTTAAAATTAAAATTTTCAGATTAAAACCTAATATTTAGGGGTGTTATATATCTTACCATCTTATCTATGAAACCGCGGTTTTTGATGGTATTAAGGAATGTTGGTTGGTTGAAAAATGAAGAGTACTCCTCGAAACTTATCATTTTTAACGAAATCCCGCAATAAAATTTAGATTTTTTTCTCTACCAAGACGCTCGATTTTTCAATTTTTTATACGGTTACGCGAGGTTTTGGTTAAATTTTGTAATGAGAAGTGTTGGAAAATGACTCACAAAATCGACACAAAAGCGGCAACTTTCACGATCTTATGCTTTCGGTTTCATGTAATTTGCATAAAATAGCACAAAAACATCATAATGTCAAACCTACTATAAGATAGAATCATATAATGAATTTGCAATGACTCGAATATATCTATTATTCATATATGTGTTGACTTTCTCTTTAGTAGGGTTTTTTTTTTTTTTTTTTTTTTAAATGGAAAAACTATCTTCACTTTTACCCTTTACGCTCTTTAACGTGCATTTCATAGAATATGTGGAAGAAGTTGTAGCCCTTGAGAAGCTGGTAGATAGTTTCGGCGCTAAAGCAACTTGAAAAGGCTACTCAATATCATATTGAAAATTTACCGACGAAAAATATATAAAAATTAGAAAAAGGGACTATTTGAGTTATTTAAAATTGGATGAATAACTAAATAAATAAATAAACCGTAAACTCATGGGATATATGTATAATGTCATTGAAAACTCAAGGTGTAAATACAGTCATCCACTAAAACTCATGGGATAGACATGATATATCCTCTTACAAAAACCACTACACCATTGTTTTTAGGGGAAATAAAATAAGGGAACATTTAAAAAAAAAAAAAAAGCAAAATAAAACTCTAAAGTCACATATAATCTATCACTAAGAAACACACGAGAAAAGCAGCTACCAATTTTTTTTTTTTTTTTTTTTTATTTAAGTTACAGCAATTTCTACGGTTATGCAGCCGGCTCGTCGTCAAAACACGAGGGTCCCGATTTCGTTATTGACCAAATTAAATTAGGAATGAACATACTCAGAAGCGTTAAACTGAAGACTTGACACAACTGCACTAGAAAAAATTTCATGCTCATGCAAAATTGTTTAAAATTGCATATAAGTAAAATAAATAAATAAATAAACCTACAGCTGATGAACATGGACCCACCTACTGAACAACGACTAGCAGCCTTTTAGCATGAATCTTCTTTAAAGTGTTCCTTGTAATATAATCAGGTAACACACCATCACAGATCATATCCTTGAGAAGCTTGAGAGCAACATCTATTTGTCCCACCTTTACGTAGCCTTCCACCAGAGTGTTGTATGAAATGATATCCGGCAAAAATGACATTTCTTCAAACATCTCCTTTGCCTTCTCCATCTCACCTTGTAGGCAATACCCATTTATTAATGTGTTGTAAGTTATCAGATTAGGCTGCGAACCATGTTGAATCATTGCTTCAAACAATTGCTGAGCCATATCCATATTCCCATTCCTAGCAAAGCCATCAATAAGAATACCTACAGTCACAATGTCTGGGAAGAGCTTCCGTGTGACCATCTTGTAAAACAACTTCTTGGCTCCCTCCATGTTATTCGAACGACACAACCCATAAAGCAAAGAGCTGTATGTGATAATGTTTGGAGGGATATCTCTTTGAATCATCGACTCGAACACAGCCAGAGCATCTTTTATCCTTCCAGCCTTGGAGAAAGCATCCACCAAGATAGAGTATGTTATTACATTCGGCGTTACACCTTCATCCTTCATTTTGTCGAACAGCTCTTTTGCTCCGCTCCATAAGCCCGACTTGCACAACCCGTGGATTAAAGAGTTGTAGGTGAAGACATTGGGGAGGATTCCAGAATCGACCATCTTCTCGATGAACAGATTTGCTTCTTCCAATCGGCCAGCCTTACACAATGCATCAATTAGGGAATTGAATGTGACAACATCTGGCTTCATACCTTTTTTTGGCATCGTCTTAAACAGTGATATTGCTTCTTGGAATTTCCTGGCCTTGCAAAGCAGATCAATTACAATATTGCAAGTATGAATATTAGGTGAAACTCCAGCATCAAGCATCTCAGCTAGAAATTTGTCAACTTCATCGCCACGGCCAGATTTGCATAATCCATTAATCAAAGAAGTATAGCTAACAACATCGGGCTTAAGACCGCGGTTGGTCAGGTCCCGAAACAAGCTCAATGCCTCCTCAGTTCGTCTTTCTTTGATGAGCCCGTCAATGATTGCATTTAAACTGTATAAATCCATTTTAATCCTCTCAAAGTTGACGATTCGCTTAAGAAGACCCATTGCCTTTTGGGTCTCTCCGGCCTTGCAAAACCCATTGATGATGGTCCCATATGTTGCCTCGTCACACAAACCTTTCTGCTCGACCATCTTCTCGAATAACTCCATTGCAGCAACCATAGAACCTTCCTTACAAAGCCCGTCGAGAAGAGTATTCATGGTGAGCGAATCAGGACGAATCCCACTTTTAATGGCCACTGAGAGCACTGAGAAGCCTGACTTTGCACTGTCTGACCGCCACAAACACTTGCCAACAATGTTCAGAGTACAGATGTCAGGTTGGAAATCATTCCAACGAAACCTAACGAGGTGTGAGTACATCGAGACCACAGTGGAGAACTGATTCATCTTCGACATTGAACCAATCAAATGATTGAAACTCCAAATAGAGGGCATGGGTCTCATATCAGACATATCATTGAAGAGACGCAGAGCTTCGACCACAGTGAAGTCTCTTGATTTGCAACGCGTTCGGACCAATGTCTCAAAATGAGCGCGTGAACTACAATAGCGAAAATGGGTAAAGAGAGAAGCAGAATTACCGGTTGAGAACTGGAAAGCTTTCATCTTCAAACCCATTTCCAATCTCAGCAAGCCGGAGTCGATCGAAAGTCAGAGCAACTATCTAAAAGTTTTTTTTTTTTTTTTTTTTTTTTTTTTTTTTTACGAACCTAAAACCCTCTCAACCAGTCTAGTCTCTCTCTCTCTCTCTGTCACATATTTTTAGCCTAATTCTAGAAGGCGGGCTTTCCTTCATACTTTTGGGAAACTATAATCTGCTATAAATGATTTATAAAACTCTTCAGCACATTATTAATTTAACGAATTGGATAGTAAGTCACCTAAACTATAAGAATTGTAAATTAGTCAACATTTGATAAATACTTTGTAAATAGCCAACTTGCATATGTGGCAGTCTATTAACTACCTATTTTTGACGTGTTTGACATGATTAAATAAGTCTTTTATTAATCTGTTAATAAGTCAACTTGACTATTTACAAGAAATTAATCAAAGGTGGACTATATCCCAATTCACTATAGCCGTGTGGCTATATAACTTAATAACCCTTAATTTAATTTACGATGATATTACTGTTTTTCTTTCTTTTTTTAATTAAAAAAATATCGTGCATATGTATTTATCCCTGAATTTACAGTTTATCCGCGAAATCTGATTACTGGATTTATTTATTTTATTTATTCTTACATATCAGAACCCTCTAAGTTTTAAATAAAAGAAAAACTCCAAATCTAATCTTGAACGTTTAATACAAGGTTTATCAGGCTTCCGTGATTAATTTATGTAGGTAATTGTTACTTATCTTTAGGATAACAAGGTTAATTGTTAACAAGAATCCCCTTGAACTCCTACACGGTTAACGACTTGCCCATTGCAATCGAAAATTGTAAACAACAAATCTTGAAATCCTGCATTGTATCAAAATGAGGACTTCCGTCAATATTTTATCACAGACGTGAGGTTCTAATCACGTTTTTAGCTCGTGACAAGGGCATAAATGTAATTGTATCAATATACTTAATAATAAAAATCGAACAAAATAGAAATGATTGTAATCGATTTTTCTATTTGACGTTTTCAAAATAGCAATAAAAGAAAAATAAAACCATAAATGTGATTTGGGGAAGATGACCTCGCCTACTCGGAAATCCAAAGCGAAGTCGCCAACAAGGAAGAAAACACCTCTTCGGAAATCCAATGCGAAGAAGCCCATATAAGAATCAAAGTCCACACTAAGGTATGTATTTATATGTAATGGTAGTCCCCTTTTTGTTTTCTTTTTCTTTGTTACTCGATTTCTTCAGACCTTTTTTGCTCGATATTCTGATTTGGGATCCCTAAATTCGCAATTCAGATGAACCTTCCTTATTTATATATCTAAATTTTAAGGGTATTTCGATACTTTTACACATCAACCCTTGTCACGTGCTAAAAAGTGATTTTAAAAAAAAAGCACACGTATGTGATAAAATGTTGACGGAAGTTCTCATTTCTGTTACAATACCTGATTTCAAGGTTTGTTGTGTCGATATTTGACTCAGGGGGGCAAGTCATTAACCGTATAAGAGTTCAGGGGGATTATTGTAAATTATCTTTATCTTTAATAACGTTTTCTTCAAAGTTCACTGTACGATTTGTGTTATAAACTGTTAGTGAAAGTGTGAATGAGACTAAATTTTATTCTTGAAACATTGAAATTGTATTTTTGCCAAAAATAATTGAAAATGATTTGTTGTGTACGAATTTTGATATCAGATGGCAAGTCATTAACCGTATAGGAGTTAGGAGGATTCTTGTAAATTATCCTTATCCTTAATAACGTTTTCTTCAAAGTTCATTGTACGATTTGTGTTTTAAACTCTTAGTGAATGCGAGAATGAGACTAAATTGCCTTCTTGAAACGTTGAAATTGTAGTTTTGCCAAAAATAATTGAAAATTAGCCACTCAATTTATTAACTGACCAAAATAGATAAAAATGCATTCTGATTGATTTTAATTTAAAATATAAATAAAAATATTAATTGCATGATATATTTTCTAAATAATCTATTTATTAAATTATAATTAATAATATTTTTTTGTTTGTTTATAATAATTCATAGTATTTTATAACAACTACATGTTTAAAAATAGTTTACGCTTGCTAATCATTTTTTTGTTGAATACATTAAGTAATGAAAGCTTACCCATAAAACAAAACCATACATATATATGACGTGTTTATAATACTTATTATCAATTAAACACAACTTGAAAAATACAATTATCCGACAAAAATAATGAATCATGTAGACAAACATTAAACATTAAACAAAGAGCTATCCAAATACATTATGGAGCAATATCGCCAGTAACTCAATAACTCATTCTTCTTTTAAAAAATAGTCAAAGTTTCATTTTATTAAAAAAAATAGTCCACTAGGCTGAAGTAAATTAATTAACAGGTTGAGTTAATTTAATTTACTTCGAAAAATAGTCTTCCATGCCAACGTAAATTAATTAACCTAGTTAAGTTAATTAATTTACTTCGGCTTGGTGGACTATTTTTCTAATAAAATGAAACTCGGATCAGATCTTTAAAAAGAGGTAAAAAAATTGACTATAGTTGTTGTTTTGAATATTGTCCACTAGAAGACGATCATTACTAAATAAGATAAGAATTTACATTATTAACATCATATGATTAGTTAGGGAGGTCTGATAACATTCAGAATCAATAACAACTATCATCCATAGTCTCCGTATCAAACTGAATCGCATGTTGGGCATCCGAGATCGGGCGGTGAACTAAAACTTAGTCGATGACTGATATGCGCCTGGAAAGCCTTATCTAAAGTCATATGTGTAGAACATGAGTGAGGGTTGATCACTCAATGGGAGCATTATACACTTGGATCAGATCATATATGTGGAACATGAGTGAGGGTTGATTACTTCGGCTCGGTGGACTATTTTTTTAATAAAATGAAACTTGGATCAAATCTTTAAAAAGAGATTAAAAAAAAATTGACTATAGTTGTAACAAATACTTGATACATTATAGAATCAATGATATTATATGACTAAAAATTGTTGCGATATTTTTATGACTAGCACGCAAGTGGACGTATCGAACAAGTAATAGTGTTACGTAAGTAACAGATATCGATCCCACAGAGACAAGTTACTATAGCGACGTTAAACAATCTAAAGCAAATTGATTTCACAAATTTGTTGATGGATGTGATTATAAAAATAGCAAATGAATTAACGTAAAAATAAAAGAGAAACAAACACGAGATAACAAGCAAAGGAAACTACGGGGTTACGATTTCACCAAGTAACACAGCATCGGGGTTTCGGGAACGAACAATTGCAACTATTCCTATGTAAGCTAATCTCATTCTCTCAATAATATTCCCTAGCCTCTCTCGAGTGATCTAGCGAACCTATGCAATTGTCGGATTACTTATCCTCTCGGCCTCTAATCCTATTAATACAACCACATGCACTAAGCGCGAGAATTCTAACGATTACACACTCGTCTAAGCCGTCAAGCAACCTAAAACAATGTGATGAGTGAAAAAGGGCACGAATTTTTATCTCTCTCTCAAGCAGCTAAAAACTCTAATTAAACAATTCTAAAGGTGATCAAGCTAAAGAATGCATTAAGAATACTTCCACACAAGCAAACATATTCATGAAACAGTTAATAACTAATCAAACCCTAACGAAACCCCTAAGCTACATCTAATCCCGACTACATCGTAACCCCGCTAAAGACTTAGCCTCTAACGGTGTTCATGACCATGATCAAAACAAGGAGAGTGATTAAAAGCAATAAAACTAGGATAGAATGACGAAGAGAGCTCATGATTATAACGAGAAAGGAATTCAAGAACACAATAGTAAATTAAGAGCAAATAATAAATAGAAGGAAGAAGAAAAACTATTAATGGAGTTCCGGCTGATCGGATTTTGTCAATTCCGTTGATAAGCTTTCTCTCCGTTGCAAAAGCTCTCCAAAACAATAATAAAATAAAGCGTAACCTCAAAATAAAAGAGGCTGAGTTGTGTTTTATAGTGGTTTAGGTCGAAGTACAATTTTGGACTGATCTGGGCCTTAAAAAACTATCCAACAGCTAGGATTAAATCAAAATTCAACTTTGTTTTCGTCAGGATTCATCGTCTCGCGGCGCGCCATCCATCCTCGCGGCGCGAGGCTTCCTTCTTCGTATCGTCGCGGCGCGATATCACCGCGAGGCGCACCGCGAGAAGCTCTTGGAAGTTTTTGTGTTCGTGAAAATGCGGGGGTCGCGGCGCGAGGTCTTCTGGTCGCGGCGCGCGAATTCGTGATCGCTGAGGTCGCGCCGCAAGGTCTTGCGCACCAGCCTCCAAATCTTCATTTTCTTCATTTTGACTCCAAATTCATCGCTTTTACTTCCGTTCCATCGATATGTGACCCGACAGCTACTTTTCATCTATGTTGACCTGAAATTCACTATAACCACACTAAAACCATCAAAAACACTTGAGAACGCGCTAAATCCAAGTCAAATGAGAGCGGATTCGTACGCAAAATACGCACTCATCAAATCCCCCCAAACTTGAACTTTGCTTGTCCTCAAGCAAAACAAAAATGAACACACACCCAACAAGAGAAATAGACCTAACAACCCTTCTAAGAACTTCTGGTGTTTGAAATACGTCAATCAACATGTGCTCATCTCCACTATCGTCCATCGCTTATCATTGACTAGGATATTCACGATTTTAACATTCACGCCGACTACTAAATACAAAAGAAATCATACAAGTAGCTTTTACCGCGACCGTTATACAATGCTTACCCATCTCGTGTACTTTCGGCTCCAAATTCTTTACCCGACCTCTTGCTTTCAAAGTCACCCCAAATTCGAGGATATGACAAGTTGGCTCGATCAACGCAATCATATGCTCACTCCTACCTTTGGTCTCCACTAATGTATAATCCTCATCTCGAGTCGATCCGTAGGGCTTTAAGGCTTGTATCATCACGGGTAGGGTAAAAGGTGAGATATGGATACAAAATTTTGTGACTAAACATCAACCTTCGCGACTCTTTACCTCACCACAAAAATTATGAGCACACAACCCTCAAATATTCTTCTCACTCACTAGCCACGTTCTTGACATAGGATTTCATCTTTTTAGAACGTTTCACTCTCTCTCAAGTCTTTATCTCCCGTGTTTCACCCCCCCAACACTTGTAATTATGCACACTCAAGCTTATCTGATTTGATTAGTCTTTCCCTTTCATTTTTTTTTCACTGCACCGCGCCGACAAAAGAAAACACAGTTACCACAAATCCTTTTTTTTTTTTTAGATAACACAAGGTAAAGCAAATAAATGGACACCGGCGCGGTGAGAAGTTAATTCACCGAACAAAAAGGGACTAACCAACCCAAATATCTGAAGCTCACATATACACTCAAGAGTCGCAAAGATCGATGGGTTTTTATTATTTTTTTTTTTATGAAACATCGGCTAGGCTTTTTTCTGACTTTCATGAGAATGAAATAGTTTTGGCCTTTAGTAAGCGGGTTCTAAAAGGATAAAGATGTTCCGGGTCGGCTTTTTGGCTCGAATGGCTTATCCTAATGCCTACGTCATCTCGACAAGATCGGATTATACTCAATTTTGCCTCGATCAAGGATTGGAGTAAGTTCTAGTGCGTTGTCGGGTTCCTTTTCAAACAATTGGTTGGGTCTTTCCTAAGGGCTCCTAAGTTCCGAGACATGCAAAATTCGGGTCGAACATGGTATTGCAAACTCAAGCTTTCTTTCACACATAGTAGTTCGTGGGTATATTCTTAGTCTAACGCTTAGGACAACGATTTCATAAACAAGCACATATCAATGTTGATGTACGCACTCAAACACACCAAATTCTACCTAAGACAGCCCTAATATGTACAAATGATACCCCCGCAAAGCAAGAAAACACCCCCCCCCCCCTCACAAACTTAAAAGCAGACATGGTCCCCAATGTCGATCGTCATATATAAGGGAGAATAGAAACTTACCTCGCGGGGGTGGCCGAACGCCCCTACTCGTCTCCGCCTTCCGGCGGTGGTTGTGGATAATTGTACGGGTACCATGGCGGAATTTGAGCATACGGAGTCATGAATTCCGGGGGGAACACCGGGTACATCGGCATGTCGGGGCTGGACTCGGCTGGCGCGTCGGGTGGTGGCATATAGGCTTGGCGAGCCGTCCATGTGTCGTACACATCACGTTGAAATCCGGCGTAGTTGACGCTCCGTTGGCCGAACTCGTTGAGGAACCCTCCGATTGCATTGTGCCCGGCTCCGACGGCTTGCACATCGTGGTGGAGACTTTGGACCTCATGTCGGAGACTTTCGTAGTTTTGATCAAGACTTTGGTAGTCTCGACGAAGGCCCTCGTAATTGTGGTCGAGGTTGTGATAGTCGCGCCTGAGGTCCGATACATGAGTGTCGAGGCGTGTCATCATCGTTATCATCTCCTCATATGACCCTTGGCGACCCTGAGACGACTCGCCTCTATCTCCGTGCACGTTGTCTTTCCCCTCTTGGTCTTGATGCGGGGGTTCCTCGTCATGGTCACGATCGGTGTCGTAATCGGATCCCATCTCCACTGTGTGCTCGGGAATATTGATGAACCCACTTCCGCTCGGGTGAGCCTCGCCGTGATGCCATTGGTCGAGACCGAGGATGTAGTCGGCCACGATCGCTTTCCCGAGAGGTTGTAAATCTTCGGTGGCGGTGAGTTTGGCTCCCGCTTTCATGCACATGGCGGTGATGAGGCCGCCGTGACCAAGGAGTACGCTCGTGGATCGGCTCGCACAAAACACCAAGCGGTCGTGGATGACCTTGCCGATATTGATTGGTCGGTTATGTGCGATGCAATCGAGCAAGGCCAAGCGCTCCATATTCACTTGGTGTGGTCGTGCATTCGGGTGGATGGTAGCGCTTATAAAGTATTGCCACGCCTTGGCATATCGGTTGAGCGCGGTGATCGAGAGGTACTCCGGCTCCCACTGAAGTCGAATGGACTTCTTGCGAGCGTATTTCCCACCTGGCCGCGCAAGTGTGCTCTTCCACGCGTCCCACTTTGGCTCCAAAAGCATCGGGGAGTAATCATCTTCCGCTGGTACGAGCGCTCCGAGGAATTTGTTGATTGCAGCCGGCGATATGTCCACATTCTTGCCTCGGACCTTCATGATGTTATTGGTTGTCATCGAGAGGTTAGCGTAAAATTCTCGAACGAGCCGCGTTGCCGCTCGCGTCTCGATATTCGCCAACTTCTCCCATTTTCGGCTCTGGATTTGCCGGAGCATGTTTCCACATCGTCCATCCACTTCGAGTCGCTTTTCGGGTATGAAACCCACATTGGCAATCAGGTCCCACGTCTTGGGAGCGCCCTCGATGAGTCCGGCCGGTCGAGGAAGCGCGGGGGGAACTTCGCGGGTGCGCTTCGAAGTTTTCCGGGAGGAGTACACCGCCTAACAAAAACACCCAAACACACACGTAATGAGTAAACTTTCGGTGCACACATAGCCGTGTTGTGTTTGAGTAAAACCCCCAAACTTATCAATTTGCATATAATCACATGACCCGTACTCAAGACAACTCTTTTATCGCTCATTCTCCTTCAAAACTTTACATGTAACAACCCAATCTCTCTCGGGCTTTTTATCGAACACTTAGTGGGTGTGCCAAAATTTCAAAGGAACCCATGAATTTGGACGCACATGAACACACCCACTTTGTTTTCATTCACAACAACACTCTAATTAACTCCAAACAAGCAATTAAATCATCATAAAACACATAAATTCGGAGACAAGAGAGTGTACCTTGTTCATGTTGAGATAATGATGAAGAACACTTAAAACTCAACCAAATTCCTCACACAAATAAGACATTGCACACGATTGTAGTGGATTTTGTGAAGAAAAGAGTGTTAGAGTGGTGAAATTTTCGGAGAGAAAGAGAGAAAAGAGAGGGAAAATAGAGAGAATGAGGTTTTAGGGTGAAAAAGATCGAAATTTGGGGTTTAAAACACTTACCTGCGCGGGTTGACCCGTTCTCGCGGCGCGACCCGGATCCTCGCGCCGCGAGTATCCCAATTTCATGCAACCCGACTCTTCACAGGTTCTCATCGCGGTCTCTGTCGCGGCGCGAGGAATTCTTTTTTTTTTGTTTCTACAAAGTCTGAGAGATCAAAATCATAAAACATGTGAAAACAACCTAAACAAAATTAACTACGAAAAAAATCAATCAAAACAAAATGCAACGAAATAAAACACGGGT
Source organism: Urtica dioica subsp. dioica (assembly GCF_054948205.1). Taxonomy (NCBI): domain Eukaryota; kingdom Viridiplantae; phylum Streptophyta; class Magnoliopsida; order Rosales; family Urticaceae; genus Urtica; species Urtica dioica. Next base: position 39,957,656 of record NC_142761.1, read on the forward strand.
TGCCTCCCGAGAAGCGCTTTAGTTTACGTCAATAGCTTGACGGGATATCGTATGGTCATGGAATGGTTGTGATGAAGGTGACTGCCTTCTCGCTTTCGAACACACCTCCAAAGTATGGTTTCACCCTGTGACCGGTGACTTTAAATTGTTCGCCTTTCTGATTCTTTAACTCCACACACCCGTGTGGGTACACGCTGACGATCTCGAACGGTCCTGACCACCTCGACTTCAGTTTTCCCGGAAAGAGCTTCAGTCTCGAGTTGTAAAGAAGGACTTGTTGACCTGGACTTAGCTCTTTACGGACGATGTGCTTGTCGTGCCACGCCTTAGTCTTCTCCTTGTAGATCTTGGCGTTTTTGTATGCTTCACGGCGGAGCTCGTCGAGTGCGTTCAGTTGGAGCAATCTTTGCTGCCCCGAGGCCTTGTAGTCGAAATTAAGCTTCTTCATTGCCCATAATGCCTTGTGCTCGAGTTCGACCGGCAAATGGCACGCTTTTCCATAGATGAGGTGATACGGAGACATACCAATGGGCGTCTTGAAAGCCGTGCGATAGGCCCAGAGAGCGTCTACGAGCTTGGCCGACCAGTCCTTGAGTGAGGCTCCCACCGTCTTCTCCAAGATTTGCTTGATTTCTCGATTAGAGACCTCCGCTTGACCGTTGGCTTGGGGATGATACGCCAATGTTTTCCGGTGTGTGACGCTGTATTTGGCGAGGAGTGCATCGAACTGCCGGTTACAAAAATGTGCTCCCCCATCGCTGATGATGGCTCGTGGTGTGCCGAATCGGGTGAAGATGGTCTTTAAGAACCTCAAAACCACCTTCCCGTCGCTCGTCGGAGTAGCCTTGGCCTCGACCCACTTGGATACGTAATCCACCGCCAGGAGAATGTACTTGTTTCCGTAGGAAGACGGAAATGGGCCCATGAAATCTATTCCCCACACGTCGAACGGTTCTATTTCCAAAATGTTAGTGAGTGGCATCTCATTTCGGTTAGAAATATTACCCGTTCGTTGGCACCGGTCACAGGCAATAATGAAGTCTCGGCTGTCTTTGAAGAGCGTTGGCCAATAGAAGCCGCTTTGAAGGACTTTCGCTGCCGTGCGGTTCGGACCGAAGTGACCTCCGCATTCGAGACCATGGCAATGTCGCAGAACCGACTCCATCTCATCCTCGGGAACACATCTCCTCACAATCAGGTCTGCACACTGCCGATAGAGAATCAGCTCCTCTCAGTAATACCTCCGGACCTCCGAAAGAAATTTCCGCTTCTGGTACGTCTTGAGGTCGGTAGGCACCACCTTGCCTACGAGGTAATTCACAATGTCGGCATACCATGGGAGGACGGCTTGATGGACGGCCAAAAGCTTTTCATCGGGGAAGTCATCGTTGATGAGTGCCGTCTTGTCTGGAACGTGCTCGAGTGTCTCCAGTCTCGATAGGTGATCAGCTACGAGGTTCTTGTGCCCTTCTTGTCTTTGACCTCGATGTTGAACTCTTGGAGGAGAAGGACCCAACGGATTAGGCGGGGTTTGGCGTCCTTCTTCTCCATGAGGTATCTGATGGCCGCGTGGTCGGTGTAGACAATCACCTTGTTGCCGATGATCACTAGTACAAAAAAGACCTTTGGGTGCGACTTTTTTCGCACCCAAAAGTCAATTTCCGCACCCAAAGATACCTTTGGGTGCGACTTTTCCGCACCTGAAAGTCCGCACCTAAAGGCCTTGGGTGCGAGAAGTCGCACCCAAAAGTCATGACTTTCGGGTGCGACATTTAGGTGCGACTTTTCGCACCTAAAGTCGCACCTAAAATGTCATAAAAATCCATTGAAAAGGCGGGTAAAAGAGCATTGGGTGCGACAAAGTCGCACCCGATAGTCAAAAGTCGCACCCGATAGTCAGTTTTGGGGAAAAAAAAATAGTACTTTAGACGTCGCTTTATTATAAAGTGACTTTAAATCTTTGAAAAATGTAATTGTTAATTGTGATTTAGTTGTCATCTGATTTGAAAGTGACTTTGATTCTTAATTTATTTATAAAATAAAAAGCAATTAAATGACATTACTTGATTTAATTTAAGGAAACCTGTTATAAGCAATTAAAAATAAAAGGCTGAATGAAACTTGTTATATTGAATTGCTTAATTGAAAAATAAAAATTATACCTAAATGGTCCATAACACATAATACACAGTATAAAAAAATTGTTATAGCAATTCACAAGTTCAAGCGATTGGTCTCAATAAACGGATTTTGACAATTGGCTCCTCAATCCCTTCCAGCTCCAGAGACCCTCCTGCCGTCGCCACCAGGTACGGCCTTATTTCTTCTAGTACCTGAAATCATTATCACCGCCACCAACAAAACTTATCAACTTATTACCGTGTCTTTTTTTATATATATACAATTATTTGATCTGGGCTTTGCAATTCTGATCCCACGTGCCTGTCTTTGCAGAAGCTAAATTCCAAATAAATTAAGCTGTGCTTGCATTGTTGTATTGGTTAGAAACGGAAGAAACAAACAACGAATTCGGCTGAATGATAATCAAGTACAGTTTTATGCCATATTAACACGAGTGTATAGGTGTCCAAAGTTTGTCATATCAAAACTATCAAGACTTGGATTTCATAGCAAATGAATAAGCCTCTGCCTAGGAGAATTACAGCGAATGACTTCACACTGAATCCTATATTCCCTAGATCCTAACTACCTCACACCACCAAATAGCCCAGTCATATTTTTCGTTTCAGTTACAATCCTAAACAAGCAATCAGGATAAAGAAGTTGCGAGTGTGAAACGTTACCTTCTCTATGTTCTCTTCGTTAAGCTCCAATCCCGTCTCTTGTCTGCGATGGGCTCCACGGCAACTATTTCTGGGATTTTTTCCATCAGTCGACGCTCGATGCCCATTTTCATGGTCATCGTGGAGCTTGGACAATTGCTGCCACATCCTCATAGACATGTTCGACGCACGAGCGATGAACTGGCAGCTCCAATAAACTGAAGGAAAAGAAAGAAAGAAAAAACTCAAAAACAATTCGGTCAATTATGATACCATATAACGATAGCGAGCTCTTTTTTATTCTTTTCAAATACCATATAACGCCGGGCCATCGGTGTTCTAATTAGCAAAGCAAAGTAGATATCCCAGTAAATGCAAAAGCACTAAAATTGTCAATATAGTTTCTCAACAGAAGGGCAATTAAAAGAGTTCAGACCTCAAAATCAGCTCCAACGCTCTTAATGTTCACTGTTTGTATCTCATTGTGCTTGGCCCAAATTATTTTTCCGCTGTTGTCCATACTAGCAATGGGCACTTCACAACCAAGTTTTACCATCATAGACCCTTCGTCATAACCGATCACCACCCTGTACAAGAGAACAAGAAAAATAAAAGAATAAGCACGCTATTTTCAAGAGAGGAAAAAAAGTTTGAAAATACAAGGGAATCGCATGAATAATCATTTTACTCTTTCTGATCTCTGAGTGAGCTTCCTCTGAGATAACACAAGACATTAACACCACAATTATTCCAATTAATATTCATAAAAAAAAAATCGAGATCTGCAAAAGACCAGAGAAAGTGTAGTATTGGAAATTGGACAAAGTACCTTAATTTCGAGTCTGAGAGGCTGTTTAAACCATTGCAAAGTCAAAAGAGAAGTTAGTCAGAGCCAAAGAAAAATATACAAAGAACAAAACATAATCAATTCACATTTACTATATAAACACCATTAGGCATTCAAAGAAAAATCTAAAAAAAGGCCTTTAGCGTAATCTGAATTAGCCACGACGAAAACGCCAGATCTTGTAGAAACTTGCTAACAATATGCATACAAATTCAAGAGCGCTAAAAAAGTTGAATTGAAATTCGAATGGGTGAATAGGGTACATACAGAGCTTGCTCAAAATCATAAACCAATCATCTCAACTATCAGAATCATCAATGAATCAACCTCAGAATCATTACATCCGAAAATCCCAATTCCAGCATAATTTCAATCTGAGAATCATCAAAGCACGTCCAAAAATCAAAACCCCCAATTCATGAACCCTAATACCTAATTTTCGGCCAAACAAATCAAGAGAAAAATCCAACCAATGATTTCAATCTACAAACTCAAGTACTAATCGTCACAAACAAGCTCAAGCAATCATCCACAGCCAACAATTTCACGAAATCAAACAAGAAAATCAAAAATCCCAAATTTGAATTCCAATCCCTAGATCTCAAAATCCATTTCGGGTAAGAGAAATTCTCACCTTTGTGGCTGTGAAATCAACCCTCCGGTGCTCTCAGCCTCGTTTTCCGGCGTCTCCTCTCGGTCCGGCGTCCTCGGCGGCTCACGGCGTCCTCGTCTTCTCGGCTTAGACGCGCGCGCTCGAGATGGTATCGGGTCTCGGTGGCTTGCTGTTGGTCGAGCTTCCTCCTCCTCCGTGAGCTCACCCCCGTCGCTCACTCCCTCGCTCTCTTCCTCTCTCTCCTTCTCTCGGCTCTCTCTCTCCTTCTCTCGGTCTCTCTCTTTCCCTTCCTCTCTTCTTTCTTTTCTTTCTTTGTTTCTTTTATTTTCGCAAGAAGATAATTTTTTGGAAGTGAAATTTGAGAAGTAAAATAAGAGGGAACAAAATCCCGCTAATTTTTTTGACGAAATTTGGACTTTTGGGTGCGACTTTGTCGCACCCAAAGGTATTAATGAACTTTTGGGTGCGACTTTGTCGCACCCAAAGGTATTAATGAACTTTTGGGTGCGACTTTTCGCACCCAAATTTAAAAAAATCAGCGAAACTTTTCGCACCCGAAAGTCTTTTTGGTGCGACTTTTAGGTGCGAAAAGTCGCACCCAAAAGTCATCCGCACCGAAAGACTGTATTTGTAGTAGTGGATGTAGGGTCTGAACTTGTCGACTGCGAACACCACTGCCAGAAACTCCTTCTCCGTCGTCGTGTAGTTCACTTGGGCTTCGTTAAGAGTCCGGCTCGCATAGTAAATCGCGTGGAAAGCCTTGTCTTTACGCTGCCCAAGGACTGCACCCACCGCATGGTCGCTAGCGTCGCTCATGATCTCGAACGGGAGACTCCAGTCTGGGGCGGTGATGATTGGGGCGGTACTGAGTCTCAGCTTGAGGGCGTTGAAGGCCTCTAAGCACTCGGTGGAGAAGGAGAACTTGGTGTCTTTCTCGAGTAGTCCGCATAATGGCTTCGTTATTTTGGAGAAGTCCTTGATGAAGCGCCTATAGAAGCCGGCATGCCCCAGGAAACTTCTCACTAGCTTGACCGAAGTTGGCGGTGGTAGCTTCTCGATTGTGGAAATTTTCGCCCGGTCCACCTCTAACCCGTCCTTCGAAACTCTATGGCCCAGCACGATGCCTTCTTGTACCATGAAATGGCACTTCTCCCAGTTAAGCACGAGGTTAGTTTCTTCACACCTGTTAAGCACATGAGACAAATTCTCCAAACATTGATCAAATGTAGGGCCAAATACGGAAAAATCGTCCATAAAAACCTCAATTGTTTTCTCCACCATGTCGGAGAAGATGGCCATCATGCATCTTTGGAACGTGGCTGGTGCGTTACATAGCCCAAACGGCATTCGCTTGAAGGCGAAAGTGCCATAAGGGCATGTAAATGTGGTCTTCTCCTGATCCTCTGGTGCGATCGTGATCTGGTTATAACCTGAATACCCATCAAGAAACAATAATACCTGTGCCCTGCGAGACGGTCGAGCATCTGATCGATGAAGGGGAGTGGAAAGTGGTCTTTGCGCGTGGCGTTGTTGAGCTTGCGGTAGTCCATGCAGATTCTGTACTCGGTCACCGTCCGAGTGGAAATGAGCTCATTGTTGTCGTTTCTCACCACCGTCATCCCGCCTTTCTTCGGAACGCATTGCACCGGACTTACCCATGCGCTGTCGGAGATCGGGTAAATGACCCCGACATCGAGCCATTTCAGGATCTCTTTCCTGACGACCTCTTTCATCGCCGGATTGAGGCGTCTTTGGTGCTCCACCGAGGGGCGATGCTCGTCCTCCAAGAGTATGCGATGAACGCAATAGGAGGGGCTGATCCTTTTGATGTCCGAGAGAGTCCACCCGATCGCTAGCTCCCTTGTGCTTGCGTAGTGCCACGAGCAGCCTTTCTTCTTCTCCCTTAGTGAGGTGATTCGAGATGATCACTGGAAGGGTTGAGCCAGCGCCTAAGTATGCGTAGCGGAGATGTGCCGGTAATTCTTTTAGCTCGAGCTTTGGGGGCTGTTGAATGGACGGAGGCACTCGAGGTTGGCTCTCCCCCAAACTCTCGATCGAGTTACGTCGGTATGGCATGACTGCGTTCATGTACTCCACGTGCTCTAAAGCTTCACATTCATCAAACTCGTTAGTGAAATCAATAGAGTTTAGCAAACTTACCTCGAGAGGGTCCTCGGATCGGTGAGAGAAGTCGGCGATGATGGAATTACATAGGTCGATCCAGAAGACATCGTCGCTTGCCCTCGGGTATTTTATGGTGTTGAACACGTTAAACACCACCTCTTCGTTTTGCACCCTCAGTTTCAGCTATCCTTTCTGGATGTCGATGAGAGCTCCTCCTGTGGCGAGGAATGGCCGTCCTAGGATGATTGGGACGTCGCGGTCTTCCTCCATGCCGAGCACCACGAAATCGGCGGGGAAGATGAACTTGTCGACTTTGACTAGGAGATCCTCGATCACTCCCCGCGGGTATACGATGGACCTGTCTGCCATCTGGAGTGTGATTCGGGTCGGTCTCACCTCTCCGATGCCGAGCTTCTTGAAGATAAAATACGGCATCAGGTTGATGCTCGCTCCGAGGTCACATAGTGCTCGCTCGAAGAAGGTGTTCCCGATGGCACACGGGACGGTGAAACTCCCTGGATCCTTCATCTTTATTGGTAACTTCCTCTGAATGATGGCGGAGCACTCTTCGGTGAGGGTGATCGTGCTGCAGTCCTTTATTTTCCTCTTTTTCGAGAGGATGTCCTTCAGGAACTTGGCGTACGTCGGCATCTGCTCAAGAGCGTCAGCAAACGGGATATTTATCTGAAGCTGCTTGAATACCTCGAGAAACTTGCTGAATTGGTGGTCGAGTTTCCCTTCTTTCTTCCTTTGAGGAAACGGCAGCTTTGGCGTGCTCGTTGGAGCTGGGGCACTCGCCGGAGGTGGCGTGGCTTGGGACATCGATACGGGGGACTCATCTTTCTCCACCTTCTCTTTCTTCTTGCCGGAGTTGTCAATCACCTGTCCGCTTCTGAGTGTAATGACATTGACTTGTGACCTGGGGTTGATGTCGGTGTTGCTCGGAAGCGTTCCCTGAGGTCGTGAGTTAACTGCGGTCGACAGTTGCCCCATCTGCGTCTCAAGATTTCGAATCTGCACCGATTGGTTCGAGAGAGACGTCTTCGTTTCGTGCATGAACTCGGTGGTGGAGTTTATGAAGGCGGTTGTTGACGTGGCCAAGTTGGCGATGAGCTCCTCTAGATTGGTCTCGCCCTTGTACGCCCGAAATGAAGGAGGCTGGTATGGTGGTGGTCGGGGCTGGTTCTATGGTGGACGAGGCTGGGCTTGAGGCGCGGGTTGCATTGGCATGTTGTTTTGGGGACCTCTCCATCCCCCATTCTGGTAGTTGTTCCTTGGGCCTTGATTGTAGTTGTTCTGGGGCGGCCTGTTGTTGATGAAGTTGGCTTGTTGGCCGTTGTCATCATACACACACTCGTCACTATTGTGCTGCCCGTTGCACCAGAAACAGACTTCAGGGGTGTGCACAGCTTGCACAGAGGCCTTCTGTCCCTGGACTGACTTTGTGAGATCCGCCACCTGTGCTGCCAGTGCCTTCATCGGCTCAATCTTGGGAGTGACTGGCATATTCTTCAAGATGCGCCGCTCGGACGGGCATTGATCGTTGTTGTAGGCCAGCTCCTCGAGAATGTTGTGAGCTTCCTCTTCTGTCTTCTGAAAGAACGACCCTCCAGCGGCTGTATTGACTAGGGTGCGAGACGATGGTGAGAGACCGCCATAGAAAATCTGCACCATCATCCACCCCTGGATGCCATGATTGGGACACCTCCTCTCTAACTCCTTGAAGCGCCCTCATGCTTCAAACAATGACTCCCCGTCGTATTGGGCAAACGAATGGATCTCGTTGCGTCTCTTGTGCAACTTCTCGAACGGGAAGAACTTTGAGATGAATTTGATGCGCAGGTCGGCCCACGAGGTTATAGAACCCGGCGGGAGAGAGTTCAGCCACGTCTTGGCTCGGTCCCGTAGTGAAAACGGGAAGAGGCGGAGGCGGATGGCTTCGTCGGACACGTTGTGGAGCTTGAACGTGTTTGCGATCTCGACGAAGTTCGTCAAATGGTCTTGCGGGTCTTCGGCAGGTGATCCAGAGAATTAATGCGCTTGGACCATGTGTATTATGCCAGTCTTGATCTCGAAATTCTGGTTACCCGCAAGAGCCGGGAGAGCGATTGCCGATTGCGCGGCGTCGGCTGGTGGTAACCCATATTGGAATAGGGTCTTTGGCTCTTCGTTCGCTTCGTTATTCGCTCTATCTCCCATTGCTCGTTCCTTTGACTGCTTTCTGTTTGTCTTGCATAATATTTCGATCTCAAGATTTAGTGGAATGAGGTTTGATGTTCCCTCACTCCGCATGCACCTTCAAAACAGAGAAAATGACACGCCAAGTTAGGAAACGCGTAACGAAATCAAATGGCAAAGCAGATTATTTTTCGACGCTATTGTAAAAAGTCCCCGGCAACAGCGCCAAAAACTTGTTGCGATATTTTTATGACTAGCACGCAAGTAGACGTATCGAACAAGTAATAGTGTTACGTAAGTAACAGATATCGATCCCACAGAGACTAGTTACTATAGCGACGTAAAACAACCTAAAGAAAATTGATTTCACAAATTTGTTGATGGATGTGATTATAAAAATAGCAAATGAATTAACGTAAAAATAAAAGAGAAACAAACACGAGATAACAAGCAAAGGAAACTACGGGGTTACGATTTCACCAATTAACACAGCATCGGGGTTTCGGGAACGAACAATTGCAACTATTCCTATGTAAGCTAATCTCATTCTCTCAATAATATTCCATAGCCTCTCTCGAGTGATCTAGCGAACCTATGCAATTGTCGGATTACTTATCCTCTCGGCCTCTAATCCTATTAATACAACTACATGCACTAAGCGCGAGAATTCTAACGATTACACACTCGTCTAAGCCGTCAAGCAACCTAAAACAATGTGATGAATGAAAAAGGGCACGAATTTTTATACTCTCTCTCAAGCAGCTAAAAACTCTAATTAAACAATTCTAAAGGTGATCAAGCTAAAGAATGCATTAAGAATACTTCCACACAAGCAAACATATTCATGAAACAGTTAATAACTAATCAAACCCTAACGAAACCCCTAAGCTACATCTAATCCCGACTACATCGTAACCCCGCTAAAGACTTAGCCTCTAACGGTGTTCATGACCATGATCAAAACAAGGAGAGTGATTAAAAGCAATAAAACTAGGATAGAATGACGAAGAGAGCTCATGATTATAACGAGAAAGGAATTCAAGAACACAATAGTAAATTAAGAGCAGATAATAAATAGAAGGAAGAAGAAAAACTATTAATGGAGTTCCGGCTGATCGGATTTTGTCAATTCCGTTGATAAGCTTTCTCTCCGTTGCAAAAGCTCTCCAAAACAACAATAAAATAAAGCGTAACCTCAAAATAAAAGAGGCTGAGTTGTGTTTTATAGTGGTTTAGGTCGAAGTACAATTTTGGACTGATCTGGGCCTTAAAAAACTATCCAACAGCTAGGATTAAATCAAAATTCGACTTTGTTTTCGTCAGGATTCATCGTCTCGCGGCGCGCCATCCATCCTCGCGGCGCGAGGCTTCCTTCTTCGTATCGTCGCGGCGCGATATCACCGCGAGGCGCACCGCGAGAAACTCTTGGAAGTTTTTGTGTTCGTGAAAATGCGGGGGTCGCGGCGCGAGGTCTTCTGGTCGCGGCGCGCGAATTCGTGATCGCTGAGGTCGCGCCGCAAGGTCTTGCGCACCAGCCTCCAAATCTTCATTTTCTTCATTTTGACTCCAAATTCATCGCTTTTACTTCCGTTCCATCGATATGTGACCCGACAGCTACTTTTCATCTATGTTGACCTGAAATTCACTATAACCACACTAAAACCATCAAAAACACGTGAGAACGCGCTAAATCCAAGTCAAATGAGAGCGGATTCGTACGTAAAATACGCACTCATCAAAAATATGAAAGTGTGAAAGCCCTTCTTCTTGAATTCGCTCTTTCATAAACTTAGCATCGTTGAACTACTTCACCGCTAAGTATCCAAGGTGCATCGAACACGCCATTGCACAACTTACGAATTTTGCAAAAAATAAGCTTAATCAATCAAAACAATTGCCGTTCAATTAAAAATATATTAACAATTATTATTGTTATTAATTATACACAATATAGAAAGGAAAAAAAAAGTCAAATATTATTGCAGAAACTTAGAAGTCCGAGAATTTATTGAAAATGATTACTTGTTATTAACTATACGTGATTTAGAAAAATAATTAGAAATCTATAAACGCTAAAACACATCTTGAAACTCATTAATGATCATAAATCGTGGAACAAAATACAAAATGGAAATAATTTGAGAAATTAGGTTAGTGACGAGGTAGAACGGAGGTCATTACCGTGCGATGACTTGGACGAGCGACATAGATTAACCACGAGTGTAAGCCATCGTCAAGAGGCATCGAGGGAGAGGGTTTGCTAAGTACTCTAAAACCACAAACACACACACACACACACACGCACACATACACACACACACACACACACACACACACACACACACACACACACACACACATATATATATATATATATATATATATATATATATATACGGAGAGAGAGAGAGAGAGAGAGAGAGAGAGAGAGAGAGAGAGAGTTTATTTGAATAAATAAATTAGATTTTTAATTAGTTATATCTATATCTTAAAATATAGGGAATTTTCAATGAGGATTAATTTATTTCAAATTTATTATAATTTTCCAATTAATAAGTGTATATTCGGTATCAAATAATTGGCTTCACTGCGACGCCATGGAATTGGCAAATTTACAATTATTAACAATATGTTGACTAAAACACAATTGGCAATTGGCTTAGTAAGTTGTAATTATGCACTTAATATTGTCTTTTATTTAAATGAGATTTTATATACCAAAAATATTTTATTACTCAAATATCTCGACTTTTTAGGTTTTGAATCAAACAAATTAAAAGCTATATTTTCTAGCCTTGGTGTTCAACATAAGGCTAACTCATTGAACTTTGTGGACTAATTTAAATGCTCCCAAACCCACTTAAATTAAGTGAGTATTGTTAATTAACCTTAATAATATTTGTCAAAACTCTTTTTTATGATTTTTAATCATGTTGTAAACTCCCAATGAAAGCGATAATGAAACTAATAAACTATTGTGGCGGAGTATCACAGACAATCTTTATAGAGACGACTCAGCGAATATGGACCTATTATATCAAGCTCGTATAAACGTCAAATCAAGAATTTGAGAGACTCGTTGCTCTTCTTTCTTTTATTATTATATTATGGTCAATTTTTTATGTTATTCCACTAAAAACTCAAAATCGAATGCTTGACACTATTATAACTATATATACACTAATATAATCATTACATGGTCATTGATCCCCTAGGTTATCTTGTAACACGAATGATGTATAATACTGTTATACCATTGAGTTCCTTGAGCTCCATTGAGTCCATATAGCAATCTTATTATGAAAATTTTAATAATCAATCGGTTTTGGATTCAATTATTAAGTGAGTCAAAGTTTACTCTCTTTCAAGAGAGCTAGAAATTCCTTTCTCCAACAATTATATCTTTTACTCTCAAAATATAAGTGTTTAAGCATAAGTGAACGAATGAATCAAAAAGCTAAAATATATGACATTGAAATCACTGATCACTTCAAACTTTATATCAGCTTTCATTGTAGCCGTTGTGACTTTGATACATGTATCATAATGGTTGCTTACATAAAACAAATAAACAAATTATGTATAGGTCGTGTAGAGACTTTATGTGCAAGTGAACTTTTTAACATATGTGATTTTGAGTCTAACTATTAGGTATAGACTAATCACCTATAAATATTTTATATCTTATATAATTTGCATACCATGTTACTACAAATGTCTATGGATATGACGAATGTGTCTTTTTTCTCTCAAAAACGGACTCTGGGTTATATTATGTTATGGCATGAGCTTGTTGGCGCGATAAAAACACACGGATCTTTGATGACCAGGAGAGAACTACGAAGGAGAGTATTGAGGATTATTGGCGACGTGTTGATAGCTACCAAGCACTTGCCGTGTTCTCAACCACGACTCCAAAATCAACATACATGCACTACAACAAAAACTGGCAACACCCGCGACAAAAGTCGTGGCTGTTGCTATGAAATTTTGATTTTCTTCTCTACCAAGACGCTCGATTTTTCAATTTTTTATACGGTTACGCGAGGTTTTGGTTAAATTTTGTAATGAGATTTGTTGGAAAATGACTCACAAAATCGACACAAAAGCGGTGAATTTCACGATCTTATGCTTTCGGTTTCATGTAATTTGCAGAAAATAGCACAAAAACATCATAATGTCAAACCTACTATAAGATAGAATCATATAATGAATTTGCAATGACTCGAATATATCTATTATTCATATATGTGTTGACTTTCTCTTTAGTAGGGTTTTTTTTTTTTTTTTAATGGAAAAACTACCTTCACTTTTACCCTTTACGCTCTTTAACGTGCATTTCATAGAATATGTGGAAGAAGTTGTAGCCCTTGAGAAGCTGGTAGATAGTTTCGGCGCTAAAGCAACTTGAAAAGGCTACTCAATATCATATTGAAAATTTACCCACGAAAAAATATATAAAAATTAGAAAAAGGGACTATTTGAGTTATTTAAAATTGGATGAATAACTAAATAAATAAACCGTAAACTCATGGGATATATGTATAGAATTAATGACATTTTTAGTCCCTGAACTATGTCGTGTGTAACAAGTTGGTCCTTCGGCGAAAAAAACTGCAGGATCGATACTTGGTGAATGTGAGAAAATCACGTCTGGTCCTTCTGTCTAATTAATCGTCTATTTAGACGAAATTTGCTGACGTGGCTTGATCGATTAGGGGAGTTACGGTTTTGCCCCTGTTTTAATTGTTTCTCACAGCTCGACCACGCCATCCTCTCTCTGTTTCTTCTTACCTCTCACTCTCCTTCTCTAGCTCGCTCTCTCTCTCTTTCCTGTGCGACTGAGATTGAGCCACCGCCTGTCTCCGTCAAACGCGAGATCGGAGAGCGCCGCCGTCGTTCTTTTCCTCGCGCGACTGTCCTCAGCCATCGAGCTTCACTGGACGTTGAGCGCACGTCTCTGACGCGGGTCCTGCGCTACCACCGAGCTCGCGTGTGTACGACGGCCGAGAGAGGATAAGCGCCGCCACTCTCTGCTGAAGCCTCGCCGTCGCCGCCATTAACCCCGACCTCCCGTCCGTCATCGTCGACGGCGATCGGATCCCCGCCGCCTCCGGCCACCACGAGCACACCACGACGTGGGTCCTGCGCTACCACCTCTGAATCCGCTGAATCCGTTCAGCTTCGATTCCACGCCCATCTTCTCGTCGAATCTCAGGCTCAGCGGCTGGACTCTGGTCTCCGCCGCCGCTCTGTTCTCCTCCTCCATCGCCGCCGCCTCTCTCCGGCTCCCCGATATCGCCCTCAGAACCTAAAAGCCCGGCGATGAGGGATCCCGACCGAGCACGACCCCCGAGCCCAAAAGCAACGAGCGCTCGACGCACGAGATTTGGCCGTGCCGCTCCTGGGTCGAGGAAGATGGGGAAGAGTGGCCGAGCGCGACCTCCGAGCTCGAAGGCGAGGAGATTGTGGCGTGCGCGGTCCGGATCTGGACGCTAAGGGTCGTCTCCAGCGCGCGATGGAGAAGTGGACGACGTCGGGCTGGGCCGTTGTGCGTCATCAAGAGAAGAGACCACCGGGCTCAAGGAGTGCCGTCCTTCATCGTGGGTCCCCGAGCGCGAGGATGCCGGACCCGAGCGCCGAACTCCAACGCACGGCCACGAAGCGGCTGGGCGAGGAAGAAGAACTGGGTGAGATCGGCCTTGAGGTGCCGATTTTGCCCCTTGGTTCAGAAAAACCAGCGAATGAGAAGAAGTATGGTGTGGGTTTTCAAATGTAGAAGAAAAAGACTTGGTCAAAGTAGGTAGAAAATGAAAGGACGGCATTGTTGGTTACATTTAATCGGTTGAAATATGAAATTACTTAACTATCCTAATCGATCAAGCCACGTCAGCAAATTTCCGTCTAAATAGACGATTAATTAGACAGAAGGATCAAACGTGATTTTCTCACATTCATCAGGTATCGATCCTGCAGTTTTTTTCGCCGAAGGACCAACTTGTTACACACGACACAGTTCAGGGACTAAAAATGTCATTAATTCATATGTATAATGTCATTGAAAACTCAAGGTGTAAATACAGTCATCCACTAAAACTCATGGGATAGACATGATATATCCTCTTACAAAAACCACTACACCATTGTTTTTAGGGGAAATAAAATAAGGGAACATTTAAAAAAAAACAAAGCAAAATAAAACTCTAAAGTCACATATAATCTATCACCAAGAAACACACAAGAGAAAAGCAGCTACCATTTTTTTTTTTTGAAGTTACAGCAATTTCTACGGTTATGCAGCCGGCTCGTCTTCAAAACACAAGGGTCCCGATTTCGTTATTGACCAAATTAAATTAGGAATGAACATACTCAGAAGCATTAAACTGAAGAATTAACACAACTGCACTAGAAAAAAAATTCATGCTCATGCAAAATTGTTTAAAATTGCATATAAGTAAAATAAATAAAGAAATAAACCTACAGCTGATGAACATGGACCCACCTACTGAACAACGACTAGCAGCCTTTTAGCATGAATCTTCTTTAAAATGTTCATGGTAATATAATCAGGTAACACACCATCACAGATCATATCCTTGAGAAGCTTGAGAGCAACATCTATTTGTCCCACCTTTATGTAGCCTTCCACCAGAGTGTTGTATGAAATGATATCCGGCAAAAATGACATTTCTTCAAACATCTCCTTTGCCTTCTCCATCTCACCTTGTAGGCAATACCCATTTATTAATGTGTTGTAAGTTATCAAATCTGGCTCCGATCCATGTTGAACCATTGCTTCAAACAATTGCTGAGCCATATCCATATTCCCATTCCTAGCAAAGCCATCAATAAGAATTCGTACAGTCACAATGTCTGGGAAGATCTTCCATGTGACCATCTTGTAAAACAACTTCTTGGCTCCTTCCATATTATTCGAACGACACAACCCACATAGCAAAGAGTTGTATGTGATAACGTCTGGAGTTAGACCTCTTTGAATCATTGACTCAAACATAGCCAGAGCTTCTTCTGTCCTTCCAGCCTTGGAGAAGGCATCCACTAAGATATTATATGTTATTACATCCGGCGTTACACCTTCATCCTTCATTTTGTCGAACAGCTCTTTCGCTCCGCTCCATAAGCCCGACTTGCACAACCCGTAGATCAAAGTATTGTATGTGTAGACATCAGGGAGGATTCCAGAATCGACCATCTTCTCGATGAACAGATTTGCTTCTTCCAATCGGCCAGCCTTACACAATGCATCAATTATAGAATTGAATGTGATAACATCAGGCTTGACACCTCTTGTTGGCATCGATTCCAGGAGTGAGATTGCTTCCTGGAATTTCCTGGCCTTGCAAAGCAGATCAATTACAATATTGCAAGTATGAATATTAGGTGAAACTCCAGCATCAAGCATCTCAGCTAGAAATTTGTCAACTTCTTCGACACGGCCAGATTTGCATAATCCATTAATCATAGAAGTATAGCTAACAACATCGGGCTTAAGACCGCGGTTGGACAGGTCCCGAAACAAGCTCAACGCCTCCTCAGTTCGTCGTTCTTTGATGAGCCCGTCAATGACTGCATTAAAACTGTATAAATCCAGTTTAATCCCCTCAAAGTTGACGATTCGCTTAAGAAGACCCATTGCCATTTGGGTCTCTCCGGCCTTGCAAATCCCATTGATGATGGTTCCATATGTTGCCTCGCTGCACAAACCTTTCTGCTCGATCATCTTCTCGAATAGCTCCATTGCAGCAACCATAGAACCTTCCTTACAAAGCCCGTCGAGAAGAGTATTCATGGTGAGCGAATCAGGACGAATCCCGCTTTTAATGGCCACTGAGAGAATTGAGAAACCTGACTTCGCACTGTTTGACCGCCATAAACACTTAGCAACTATGTTGAGAGTACAAATATTAGGTTCGAAATCATTCCGACGAAACCTAACGAGGTGTGAGTACATAGAGACCACAGTGGAGAACCGATTCATCTTCGACATTGCCCCAATCAATTGATTGAAACTCCAAACGGAGGGCATGGGTCTCATATCAGAGAAGGTATTGAAGAGACGCAGAGCTTCGACTACTGTAAAGTCTCTCGATTTGTATCGCGTTTGGACCAATTTCTCAAACTGATCAGCGCGTGAACTATAATGTCGAAAATGGGTAAAGAGAGAAGCATAATTACCGGTTGAGAACTGGAAAGCTTTCATCTTCAAACACATTTCCAAGCTCAGCAAGCCGGAGTCGATCGAAACTCAGAGCAACTATCTAAATGTTTTTTTTTTTTTTTTACGAACCTAAAACCCTCTCAACCAGTCTAGTCTGTCTTTTTCTCTCTCTCTCTCTCTCTCTCTCGCATATTTTCTAAAAGATTTTTGGGAAACTGCTATAAATGATTTATAAAACTCTTCAGCATATTATTAAGAGATTTGTAAGTAAATAGGCCACTTTATTAAACATGTGATTTTGGATCTATCCTATGTTTGACAATTTTTAGGGATATAGTCAAATGACTTATGTGGCAATAATTAAGGTCTGATTTACCCTTATTTATTAACAAATTCGTTACTTTCTCTCTCATATTTTTTTCAAATAATTTTTTTTGTATCAAAACTTCAAAAATTCATATCTTTTTCATACGAACTCGAAATTGAGTGATTTCAAATCCTACAAATTCATGGCGTCGAGATCTTCAAAAATAGACTCATTGTGTTTGATGAAAAATTATGTTTAATGCATCATAGTTACGTTTCCATTTATTTTTTTGATAATTTCAAAAATTTCAAGTTATTTCCATATTTAAGGTAATAACGTGATTTTTCTACATCTATGGTATTAAACATGATTTTTCAGATGAACCTTCCTTATTTATATATCTAAATTTTAAGGGTATTTCGATACTTTTACACATCAACCATTGTCACGTGCTAAAAAGTGATTAAAAAAAAAAAGCACACATATGTGATAAAATGTTGACGGAAGTTCTCATTTTTGTTACAATACCTTATTTCAAGGTTTGTTGTGTACGGTATTTGACATCAGGGGGCAAGTCATTAACCGTATAAGAGTTCAGAGGGATTATTGTAAATTATCCTTATCTTTAATAACGTTTTCTTTAAAGTTCACTGTACGATTTGTGTTATAAACTGTTAGTGAAAGCGAGAATGAGACTAAGTTTTATTCTTGAAACGTTGAAATTGTATTTTTTCCAAAAATAATTGAAAATGATTTATTGTGTACGAATTTTGACATCAGAGGGCAAGTTGTTAACCGTATAGGAGTTCAGGAGGATTCTTGTAAATTATCCTTATCCTTAATAACGTTTTCTTCAAAGTTCACTGTACGATTTGTGTTATAAACTCTTAGTGAAAGTGAGAATGAGACTAAATTGCCTTCTTGAAACATTGAAATTGTAGTTCTGCCAAAAATAATTGAAAATTAGTCACTCAATTTATTAATTGACCAAAATAGATAAAAATGCAATCTGATTGATTTTAATTTAAAATATAAATAAAAATATTAATTGCATGATATATTTTCTAAATAATCTATTTATTAAATTATAATTAATAGTATTTTTTTGTTTGTTTATAATAATTCATAGTATTTTATAACAACTACATGTTTAAAAATAGTTTACGCTTGCTAATCATTTTTTTGTTGAATACATTAAGTAATGAAAGCTTACCCATAAAACAAAACTTATTATCAATTAAACACAACTTGAAAAATACAATTATCCGACAAAAATAATGAATCATGTAGACAAACATTAAACAAAGAGTTATCCAAATACATTATGGAGCAATAACGTCAGTAACTCAATAACTCATTCTTCTTTTAAAAAATAGCCAAAGTTTCATTTTATTAAAAAAAAAATTAGTCCACTAGGCTGAAGTAAATTAATTAACTGGTTGAGTTAATTTAATTTACTTCGAAAAATAGTCTTCCATGCCAAAGTAAATTAATTAACCTAATTAAGTTAATTAATTTACTTCGGTTTGGTGGACTATTTTTCTAATAAAATGAAACTCGAATCAGATCTTTAAAAAGAGGTAAAAAATTGACTATAGTTGTTGTTAGGAATATTGTCCACTAGAAGATGATAATTACTAAATAAGATAAGAAGTTACATTATTAACATCATATGATTAGTGAGTTGAGGTATGATAACATTCAGAATCAATAGCAACTATCATCCATAGTCTCCGTATCAAACTGAATCGCATGCTGGGCATCCGAGATCGGACGGTGAACTAAAACTTAGTCGATGAATGATATGCGCCTGGAAAGCCTAATCTAAAGTCATATATGTGGAACATGAGTGAGAGTTGATCACTCAGTGAGAGCATTATACACTTGGATCAGATCATATATGTGGAACATGAGTGATTGTTGATTACTTCGGCTTAGTGGACTATTTTTCTGATAAAATGAAACTTGGATTAGATCCTTAAAAAGAGATTAAAAAAAATTGACTATAGTTGTAACAAATACTTGATACATTATAGAATCAACGATATTATATGACTAAAAATATGAAAGCGTGAAAGCCCTTCTTCTTCAATTCGCTCTTTCATAAACTTAGCATCGTTGAACTACTGCACCGCTAAGTATCCACGGTGCATTGGACACGCCATTGCACAACTTACGAATTTTGCAAAAAATAAGCTTAATCAATCAAAACAACTGCCGTTCAATTAAAAATATATTAACAATTATTATTGTTATTAATTATACACAATATAGAAAGGAAAAAAAAAGTCAAATATTATTGCAGAAACTTAGAAGCCCGAGAATTTATTGAAAATGATTACTTGTTATTAACTATACGTGATTTAGAAAAATAATTAGAAATCTATAAACGCTAAAACACATCTTGATACTCATTAATGATCATAAATCGTGGAACAAAATACAAAATGGAAATAATTTGAGAAATTAGGTTAGTGACGAGGTAGAACGGAGGTCATTACCGTGCAATGACTTGGACGAGCGACATAGATTAACCACGAGTGTAAGCCATCGTCAAGAGGCATCGAGGGAGAGGGTTTGCTAAGTGCTCTAAAACCACAAACACATACACACATACACAAATATATATATATATATATATATATATATATACAGAGAGAGAGAGAGAGAGAGAGAGAGAGAGAGAGAGAGAGTTTATTTGAATAAATAAATTAGAATTTTAATTAGTTATATCTATATCTTAAAATATAGGGAATTTGAAACTCAATGAGGATTAATTTATTTCAAATTTATTATAATTTTTCCAATTAATAAGTGTATATTCGGTATCAAATAATTGGCTTCACTGCAACGTCATGGAATTGGCAAATTTACAATTATTAACAATATGTTGGCTAAAACACAATTGGTAATTGGCTTAGTAAGTTGTAATTATGCACTTAATATTGTCTTTTATTTAAATGAGATTTTATATACCAAAAACATTTTTTTTACTCAAATATCTCAACTTTTTAGGTTTTGAATCAAACAAATTAAAAGCTATATTTTCTAGCCTTGGTGTTCAACATAAGGCTAACTCATTGGACTTTGTGGACTAATTTAAATGCTCCCAAACCCACTTAAATTAAGTGAGTATTGTTAATTAACCTTAATAATATTTGTCAAAACTCTTTTTTATGATTTTGAATTGTGTTGTAAACTCCCAATGAAAGCGATAATGAAATTAATAAACTCTTATTGCGGAGTATCACAGACAATCTTTATAGAGACGACTCAGCGAATATGGACCTATTATATCAAGCTCGTATCAACGTCAAATCAAGAATTTGAGAGACTCGTTGCTCTTCTTTCTTTTATTATTATATTATTGTCAATTTTTTATGTTATTCCACTAAAAACTCAAAATTGAATGCTTGACAATTATAACTATATATACACTAATATAATCATTACATGGTCATTGATCCCCTAGGTTATCTTGTGACACGAATGATGTATAATCTTGTTATACCATTGAGTTCCTTGACCTCCATTGAGTCCATATAGCAATCTTATTATGAAAATTTTAATAATCAATTAGTTTTGGATTCAATTATTAAGTGAGCCAAAGTTTACTCTCTTTCAAGAGAGCTAGAAATCCCTTTCTCCAACAATTATATCTTTTACTCTCAAAATATAAGTGTTTAAGCATAAGTGAACGAATGAATCAAAAAGCTAAAATATATGACATTGAAATCACTGATCACTTCAAACTTTATATCAGCTTTCATTGTGGCCGTTGTGACTTTGATACATGTATCATAATGGTTGCTTACATAAAACAAATAAACAAATTATGTATAGGTCGTGTAGAGACTTTATGTGCAAAATGCTCCCACCAAAGTGAACTTTTTAACATATGCGATTTTGAGTCTAGCTATTAGGTATAGACTAATCACCTATAAATATTTTATATCTTATATAATTTTCATACCATGTTACTACAAATGTCTATGGATATGACGAATGTGTCTTTTTTCTCTCAAAAACTGACTCTGGGTTATATTATGTTATGGCATGAGCTTGCTAGCGCGATAAAAACACACGGATCTTTGATGACCAGGAGAGAACTACGAAGGAGATTGTTGAGGATTATTGGCGACATGTTGATAGCTACCAAGCACTTGCCGTGTTCTCAATGACGACTCCAAAATCAACATACATGCACTACAACAAAAATTGGCAACACTCGCGACAAAAGTCGTGGCTGTTGCTATGAAATTTTGATTTTCTTCTCTACCACGACTCCTCAGGCCGTGCCCTTTATTCTGCGGCGCATTCACTCCATCCGCTCTATCAATTTTTCCTTTAATATGAAACTACCAATGGATGTCTAATGAAATGATGATATTGTAAAAGATTTGTGGATTTTTTTTATCCGTTTGTGTATTAATTAAAAAAAGAACTCCCTTATTTGCGGTCGCATGAAAACTATTTACCCCACACATGATGAAGTGTTCTCTCGCACTTGAGACCTCACAAAATCTAATGAAGTTCTCGTTCACTCCTCCAAGACCAAAATGACACTTCGACTTAAACTGTATACCATTGTGGCTAAAATCCCCGAATCAGCACTTTTAAGAAAGAAGTTAATAAATAATTACGACAATAATAAAAAAGCCATATTCGTGCCTTCTCTATATTTTTCTTCCCAAACAAAGCCGCAGCAACAACCCTACGAACAACACCAGCCACGTCATCACTCGAGCTCTCCTATCCGCCGCCGCCGCAATTATCATTTCGCCGCCATGGGAGACTTGTCCGACGCCGCGAAGAAGCCCTCGGAATCGAAGCCGCCGAGGCTTCCGATTCCGGGGAAGCGCAACGTCCTCATCACCAGCGCTTTGCCCTACGTCAACAACGTCCCTCACCTCGGCAACATCATCGGCTGTGAGTCGAGTCACGGCGAATTTCCTCTCTCTCTCTCTCTCTCTTCTCGCGCGCTCCAACTGTTTGCGTTTTTGTCTGACTCTCTCTCTCTCTGTGTCTCAGGTGTGTTGAGCGCAGACGTTTTCGCTCGGTACTGCCGGCTCCGGGACTACAACGCGATCTACATCTGCGGCACGGACGAGTACGGCACCGCCACAGAGACCAAAGCGATGGAAGAGAAGTGTAGCCCCAAAGAGATTTGTGATAAGTAATTCTCTCAATTCCGGTCTCCTTTCTGGTGGTCCTTGTTGAATTGTGAATCGAATTTCATTCCGAATTCTGTTGTTTTTTTGTTATTGATTTTTTTTTTTATTCATTGAGCGAGGTCTAAAGAATTTTTATTTTTTTTTTATACTTTGAATTTTCGGGTTCTTCATTGCTGGGTATGGAATTTTGATCTGTTTTCTTTTTTTCGTTTTGATATAGGTATCATGCGATTCATAGAGATGTCTACGAGTGGTTCAACATCAGCTTTGACAAGTTTGGACGTACGTCGAGTCCACAGCAGACTGAGGTTTGCCAAGCGATCTTCAAGAAGTTGATGGAGAACAACTGGTTGACAGAGAACACAATGCAGCAGGTATAAATACAGTTAAAATTTATTTTCTTGAGCTAGCTGGGTATTTTTTTTTAGTTTCAGTTGTTGCGTTGACAAGCTGGTAGGTTATTTTTTTCCCAATCCCAAATGGCTTTGCGTGTTTAATGGAACTTAATGCTCTGATCATCACATTGATCAAGATTTTCACTTGACTGCAATTACAGCCATATTGCGATAATTGCCAAAAGTTCTTGGCTGACCGGCTTGTGGAGGGTACGTGCCCATATCAGGGGTGTGACTACGATTCTGCTCGAGGGGATCAGTGTGAAAAGTGTGGGAAACTTTTGAATCCTACGGAGTTGAAGAATCCCAGGTGCAAGGTATACGATTTATTTTCAAGCAGATTTTTTTTTATTTTTATAAATTTGAATTTTAGAAGAAACTAAAATTTTAGAAAAGGAATAAAGGACTGCTATGGAAGAAACAAGAGGGATATAATGATTAAACTGAGTGTTTTTCTTGTCCAATGTTAAGGGATTGAGCGAGTGCTCTTTAATGGCTGACTTTCTCTGCTTATTCTGGGCCGACTTGAATGTGACTATGTAGTCCACTGTAATGATGAACTCTACAAGTGTTACCTAAGTTATATGTTAGTACTACATATTTGTAAGCAGTTACATGTTCTTCTTTTAATTGTTTTTCTTGTTCGCAGGTTTGTGGGACACCACCTCTTATTCGTGACACAAACCACTTGTTTCTTGAACTACCATTGCTGAAAGATAAATTAGAAGAATACATCAATAAAATGTCCGTGGCTGGGGGTTGGAGTCAGAATGCCATCCAACAAACAAATTCATGGCTTAGAGAAGGGCTTAAACAGCGATGCATTACAAGGGACCTGAAATGGGGAGTTCCCGTTCCACATGAGAATTTTGAGAACAAGGTTAGCATCTATTCATGCAAAAGGGAATGAGTGTTAGAATATCTTACAAACTGATAATTGTATTGTCTATTATTTTGTTATTAAGTATTATATAATCTGCATTCCACCATCCATCGACAGGTTTTCTATGTCTGGTTTGATGCACCTATCGGGTATGTATCAATTACTTCTTGCTACACACCCGAGTGGGAGAAGTGGTGGAAGAACCCCGAAGAGGTTGAATTGTATCAGTTCATGGGCAAGGATAATGTGCCGTTTCACACGGTAATTTTACATTTTTCATAATGTGGTAGTCACATAGAGAGATTAAAATTATGGTTCTGTATGTTTTGGTGAGTCATGATTTTTTTCATTTGCAAGCCATCTTCTATATTTTTTCGCTGATAAATTACATTTATCCATTTGGAACAAAATAATATTCCCCTGAATTTCTTACTTTTTTCATGGAGTCTGATTCTCAACTGACCCCTCTCACGCACATTGTAAGAATAATATCACAGTAAACTACATAATGCACTTCTTTTGGATGATGAATATATTCTAAATGTCAGAAACAGAAGTCTATTTGTATTATATAATATTCCCCTGAATTTCTCACTTTTTTCATAGAATCTGATTCTCAACTGAACCCTCTCATGCACATTGTAAGAATAAATATCACAGTAAACGACACAATGCACTTCTTCTGGATGAAGAATATATTCTAAATGTCAGACACAGAAGTCTATTTGTATTTTATATAGTGCAACATGTGCGTGAGCCGTGAAGTAAGTGACTTAATAGTGTGTATAGTATAAGTTATGTAAGGATAATTTAGCATGATACCCTAAAGTTTAATTAATGCTTAAAAATTATACACAATCCAGTCATCATCAACAAAATCTTTGATGGTAGCTGGATCAATAAGCAATTTACTTGTTCTAGGGTATTTAATAAATTTTAAATCATGGGGTATATGTCAAGATGTTAGAAGCGCCCGCAGGGGTGGTTTTAGAGTAATTATTAATATCCTGCTACTCTATAATTAGAAAGCATTGGAGTTGTCGAGGATATAAATTTGTAGGAGCATATAGGAAGGGAAAAATTCCAGTATTTTGATTAATCCACTAGATAAGATGGGTTGTTGCTATGTATTATGATTTCTCATCACTACTGGTTTTTTTTTATGATGATCAATTCCGTACATTGGAATAGTTGCTGAAGACAATCTTTAAAATTCTTTCTGGCCCTCAAACCTATAGTTTTAAAGATATTTATTACCTTTTCTGGTATCTCTGTTTGTATACCATGCACTCAAATCTCCTCCACTGTGCTTCTGTATGTTTGTGGAAATATCCAACTTTCTTAACAATGGTATATTCTCGTTTCAGGTTATGTTTCCATCTACTCAGCTTGGTACTGGTGAAAATTGGACCATGATGAAAACAATTAGTGTCACTGAGTACTTGAACTACGAAGCAGGTTAGTCCATGCAGTACTCTATATATACATGACGAAGGCCACCTATTTATGAGAGCAGGATGTTCTAATTTTGGCATCTTGGTGTGTTCAATGCCGTTCTTATATCGTACTTTTACAGGGAAGTTTTCAAAGAGTAAGGGCATTGGAGTTTTTGGCAATGATGCAAAAGATACAAACATTCCAGTGGAAGTTTGGAGATATTATTTGCTAACTAATAGACCTGAGGTGATTTTAATACCTAAATTTAATTAGTTCAAGTCCTGGGTATATAAAAATATGTTACTGATATTTCAAAATGGCGTGCTGAACCAGGTTTCAGACACATTATTTACATGGGCGGATTTGCAAGCAAAACTGAATAATGAGTTACTCAGTAATTTGGGAAATTTCGTAAATCGAGTTTTGAGTTTTATTGCCAAACCTCCAGGTTAGTTGGAATTTGTTATATTTTCTTAGATTTTTTTTATTTGATAGGTAATTTGCTTCATGACTATTATGATCTATAAACCATGGGATGTAAATTTGGGTATGTTGGGTAACTCGTGTACTGCAGCTGATGGGCTTTACATCCAGATGTATATATTCCCATTAATAAACTACAATTATCTCTGGCTTCTGTACTTTGCTGTGTTACATCAATTGATTTGGGACTAGGCACTATCGTAAAAAATCTTGCCAGGCCTGAAATTTTTTACTGCCAAGCAGTTGACTAAGCTAGATTTTTTTTTTAAAGGAGTTGACTAAGGTAGAATAATGATGTTGAGTGCATACTCCTCCTCAGATTCTCCTTTTTAAAATATTCTAAGCTTAAAGAGCTGTAACACAAATTCATGTGAAAAAAGAGCTAATGGTCTTTAACAGTTAAAACTGTAAACATGGATGGTTTTTATTGAATCATTGTTTTGATTTGCTCCTAACGTGTGCACGTTTGGATATTATGTCGATCGACTGAAAATTATAATTTAAACTTCTTTTAAAATATAATAATAATTATGCATGCGCAGGCAGTGGATACGACTCCATAATACCAGATGTTCCACAAGGTGTATCTGACCCCTTGACTGAGAAATTAGGTGTAAAAGTGGGTCAATGTGTGGAGCAGTACATTGAAGCCATGGAGAAGGTAATTAATTTGCTATCAGATAATCTGAAGCTAGTCATTTTCTCGGAGTATCTTTTGCATCTGAATAATTTCTAGTCACTGACCTTTTTTTTTTCTTTTTTTTTTTTTTCCCCATATAATTAGGTCAAACTAAAGCAAGGCCTGAAAACTGCAATGAGTATTTCCAGCGAGGGAAATGCATATCTACAGGTGAGCAAGGGACACTTGTTACAGTTACAATGATGGTAGATTTTTTTGTTGATGTTCAACAAATTTTTCATTGGTCGAAAGTTGAAACTGGTGTTATATCGATGAAACCAATTCTCAATGCCACTTTAAAAGCACCTAATACTGGAATGGCTATGCAGGAAAGCCAATTCTGGAAGCTATTTAAGGAGGATAAGCCACGCTGCGCTGTTGTCATGAAAACTTCAGTGGGGCTTGTGCACATTCTTGCATGTTTATTAGAGCCTTATATGCCATCCTTTTCCCGCGAGGTAATAAATCTGAAATAGATTTATGTGTCAACTAGCTGTATAGTTTGTAGGCTAATGGCTGCAATCTAATTTTTTTTTTTGAGTGGAATTCAAGGTATTCAAGCAGCTTAATTTGCCTGCTGAGCAACTTTCACTTGCCGAAGAAAAAGGAGATATTGATAGGGCGAATCGACCTTGGGAAATTATACCTTCCGGTCATAAAATTGGGAATCCAGAACCGTTGTTTAAAGAGTTGGTATGTAATCCATTTTTTCTAAGTCAGTCCATTATTGTCATTCGGTACAGTGGAAGTTATATCGTCATTTAGCTCTTAGTTTTTTAGCCGGCTTCTTGAAACTTGATAATTGAGGTTTTTGTGATACTAGATTGCATAAACAAATATGTTTTGTATATACACCATTTTCAAACAGTGACTATCTATATAGTGACGGCACATGTAATATACAGATTTGAAAACAACGTAGCTGCTAGTTGATCTAATATGGCTGATGGCCGATGTTATGTGGCGATTTCTATATTTTCTCTCATTTGTTTTGATCTATTGTTGACAGAAAAATGAAGAAGTCGAATCTTTCAGAGAGAGATTTGCCGGAAGCCAAGCAGATAGAATTGAGCGGGCAGAAGCAGAGGCAGTGAAGGTGGCCGAACAGTTGAGGAAGACGAAAGTTTCAGGTTACATTTGATTTTCATTCCCCTTTAGCTCGTCTTTCTTACTTTTTTTTTATACATAAGATCTATTACCCAAACAAAAAATTGTTATATAAGATGTATAGGTTGGAAAGCTAGGTATATGACCATAGAGGTTTCTCTGTTACAGACAGTGGTGCGAAGAAGCAGAAGTCAACAAAAGGCGGATCATCATCAAAATCTGCACCTGAAGCAGAGATTACTATATCCAGACTTGATATTCGGGTTGGCCTGATTACGAAAGTTCAAAAGCATCCGGATGCCGATTCTTTGTACGTAGAAGAGATTGATGTTGGCGAAGGACAGCCCAGGACTGTTGTCAGTGGTCTCGTTAAATATATACCCCTCGAGGAAATGATGGTATAATACCGACTTCGCCCTCAAATTCTGTTAATGGTGATATAAGTATTTTTAAGATAAATAAGTATCGGGGGGTTTCTTAAAAAATAAAAAAAATAGCGCATGGATTAAGTTAGGCATTTTCTTGAATCATTTTTGTTTGCAGGATCGGAAGGTCTGTGTTCTCTGCAATCTGAAGCCTGCTACCATGCGGGGAATTAAATCTCATGCAATGGTTCTTGCTGCTTCTAACAGTGACCACACCGAGGTAAGTAATCCCATATCTTAAATCTTGATCTGATCTTTGCATGTGTGATTTATTTGTTTTGTATCTCCTTGCGCTAGAGGTGGAATATAGGGCATATTAGGAAAATATGCGGTCGCAACGTAACCAACATAACTTTCGGGAATGAAATAAAAAAAAAAAAAAATCTTAGTTTTGAGGTCTGGTCCTGTGTATTGTAATCTTGTACCTTTTACTTTGCATAATTCATTGTACTGGATGGCGGGTTGTTCCCTTTCTCGGGCTGGCGTGTTGGTTTAGCATTGGGTTCGGGATAGGAATTTATTTTGTATTAACATATATATATATATGAAGTTAGTTTCGGGGCAACACATTTTACACATGAATTTGTAATTAGTACACCTCGTATAAAAGTAATGCCTTTGTTCGGTTTTGTACCTTCTTTCTCAGGTAGAATTGGTTGATCCACCCAAATCGGCAGTTGTTGGGGAGAGAATTTCGTTCCCCGGGTTTGAAGGACAGCCTGATGAGGTGTTGAACCCGAAAAAGAAAGTGTGGGAGTTATTGCAGGTTGACTTGTTTAGTAACAAAGACCTGGTCGCTTGCTACAAGGATATCCCTCTCACCACCTCGGCCGGGGTTTGCACGGTCAAAACCATTTCTGAGGGATCAATTAGGTAAGTGCTGTGTTGCCTCGCAGATCAGCGAATTTTGACGGGGATAGCTCCATTAACCGCAGTGCTTTTACCTGTAATTCTGTCATAGCCGTTTAATCTTTCCGCAAATTTGCAGGGGAAAATGAAATCCATCTAGTGATAAGGGAAAGAGAGAGTGAGAATAGAATACCCGTGATTTTGACTTAATTTTTCTATTTGTCTGCTTGTGGTTGATTGGTTCTTCATTGGAGATGCTAATCTTTAAAGGGTTAAAAGTAAACGACTAGTTTTATTTATCCAATTGAGTTTAAAGCATCCTTGTTTTTGCATTCTGGCTCTAACAAAGAAGACTTGCATCCTTCGGTGAGTATTTTCGTTTCATGTTTAGTTTAAACTCTTTAATTTTCTTTTTTAGAGTAGCTGTGTTAGTTTTCTTTTTTAGAGTAGCTGTGTTATACAGATTAGCTTACAGTACCATCTAAATATCGAGAAACACTTAAAAAAAATACAATTTTAGTGGTGGCTATTCATCGATTTCTGTAATCTAGAGATTTTTAAAATTATGAAAGTTATATTTTTATTCGTTTAACTAAGATGATCATGTTATTACAAGAAATTACTATTTTTGTTGAAATATTATAGGGTACACTCAAATTTGACCTGAAAGTCATACAATTAGTTGTCTGATAGTTTAACTAGTAAAAAAAATGGTTAATCCGAGACTCTTATTTCAACAGGTTATCATGCCCATTTTTAATCATAGCTTAAACACAGTTTCACTCTCTTTCGTCAAATAAATTTCAAACCAAACAATAAAATCAAGCGAGGAAATATGAGAAATAAAAAATGTAAACATCAACCTCTTCAAAGGCTCAAACTCGGCTCATACAAAAAAGTTTTCCTGAAGTCAAACACCAACTCATAAATAATAATAATACGATATATTACTATAGCGTCTCCTCCGTAATTGAGTGGTCAATTTCCTCGCCCCCGCAGTGGTGAAGAAGCATGCCAGCTGCGTCCCTCACGTTCAAGCTCTCCACTAACTAGAACAATAACCATTCTTTGACGTAATTACATTTTTTTACAAAATTATCCCAGTTTTATGTTTTAAAAAATAAATACTTTTTTTCTTATTTTGTTTTAAGCAACATAAACTTCAAAACATCACCGCCACAACCAATCACCGGTGGTGGTCAAAGTCGTACCACCGTCACCGGCTTCAGCTTTCAAGTCAGTTTCTCCTCATGCAACGATGGACAAAGTAAGTCGTACCACCCTTTTTAGTTTTTACCAAACAACGTCGGAGGCGTAGCAAATTTGAAAGCGTAATTCCTCTGTGCCTACTCCGGCCGCCGCTCTCATCTACGACAATGAGGAGTACACGAAGAGGAATTACACCCAAAGGCGGAGGGAGGTGGGGGCCAGAGTGGGCACATGCCCCTCCTGACTTTTAATATATATATATATATATATATATATATATATATATATATATATATATTTGATATAGTAGATTTCGATCATCACACGTAGCAGGTATCAGTGTACTACCACTCACGATCACAATCAACATAAATAATTGCAGTAATAGCAGTAATTTTATTTCTTTAAATAAATAATTAAAGGGACCACTACAGCTCATTTTCACAGCCCATTTAAAGTCCAAAGGAATAAAATAAAGGGGCGGCTAGGTATCTAGCCCAAATTGACCCCCTCTATTAAAATTATAGCCCAACTATCACAAAATTTAAGTAAGTAGCCCAATCTACTACCAAACAATTTAATATTCCTATATTACCCTTAGTTCAAATAATAGAGCGCAAAACACAATTCCCTCATTCGAAACATACCTCTCCGCCAAACGAATTTCTTTTACCCTCATTCGCGAACACGAAACCGACGATCTCTCCACTTCCGAAGCCGACGAAGAAAAAATGGTATCTCAACCTTCAATCTCTGGTAATTTCAAATCCTTCAATCTCTCCACTTCCGGCGCCGACGAAGTAAATTGGTTAGTTAATATTATTGACAATTCTTTGCGATCTCATAAAACACCCAAACTGAAACCCTAGACCTCATCCCCGCTCAATTTTGTGTTAGATTAACCATTAAATTGTAAGTAAATATTATTAACTGAACCCTAGACGTCATCTCCGAACGATTTTGGGTTAGATTATTCATAAAAATGATAAGTAAATATTATTTACAAATCGCCGTTCGATAGTAAATAATATTTACAAATCGCCGTTCGATAGTAAATAATATTTACAAATCGCCGTTCGATAGTAAATAATATTTACCATTTGAAAAAACCAACATCTTTGAGCGAGAAAGTCAATGTCGGTTTATAGTGGGATCTCTTCTCTTCATTTTTCATAGTAAAACGTGCAAAATGAAATAATTACAACCACACTTTCGAGTTTGGAATCAAGAAGAAGATGAGAAAGCTCGGGTCAAGAGGAAAAGAAAAAATTGATTGAGCCGATCTCTCAAAACAGTGAATCCTTGAGGTACGTACACTTTCTCAGAGTCCAAATTAGAGGAAATTCAAACAAACATAAAAAATAAGAAAACAAAAGAAACTGAAGAACAGAGATCTCGATTCGGAGGTACAGTGAACCAACCATACCTCATCATTTGCAGTGCGTTCCTTCCCTCAAAACGTTCGGTGTAGAGCGCAAGGAGGTACGACGATTTCGATTCCGATCAGCGAGCCGCGTGATCAGGAAGGCCGAGGAGCTCGGGGAGAGGAAATCCGACGCCGATTCTTACTCGGAGTTTCTGAGGCGGAGAAAGCCGTCGGAGAAGAAATGCATTCGGAGGCCGTCAAAGTCATCTATATCTTGTTCTTGGTGACGTTCGTTACTGTGAATTTGTGGGTAAGGGATATTTTGGGGAATTCTAATTAACGTGGGCTATTCCTTTAAATAAAATAATAGTCTGGCTAGTATTTTAAACTCCCATTTATAATCCGGCTATATGCTAACAAATCTCTAAAATAAATTATATACATTAATAGAAAACAAGCGTACAACTTCTTCTCCACTCCAACTCCAAATATCTTTTGTTTCTTCTTCTTCAAAAATTCATGCGCAGCAGGCAAAAAATTCACTTAGCAATTAAAAAAAAAATTCACCAATAGGTCTTGTTCACTCCAACTCCATGACTTCTCATTCTCAAGGTATCACTTAGCAATTTAAAAATTTATTTTCTTATTTGTTCACTTCAATTCCCAAGTAATGCAGATGATTTTTTTATATGATTGAAGTGTTCTATTGATGATGATTTTTATTAGCTAATGTTTATAAAATTGTTACAGTTTGACTATGATTATTGTTTAATATTTTTGGCATAGTTATTGGTAAATACTTTAAGAGAAAATTAGAATCTCAATGTCAAGACAAATGGCATATTGAAAAAAAATGCAAAGGTGGACAATGATGAATTTAGTGTTGAAGCTCTTCCCACTGATCCCGGTCTTCGACTTTCTATCATCACATATAATCCCAATTTGCACGATCGAGTTCGACGACATTATATGCTTAAAGGTCTATGTCAACCCAAAGATCATTCTTTTCCGTGTACAAAATTTGGAACAAAATCAAGACGTTTTAACTGCGATTGGTTTCTAGAGTACGAAAGTTGGTTAGAGTATAGTATTGAAAAAGATGCAGCGTATTGTATATGTTGCTATCTTTTTAGATCAAATTGTGGAGAACAATCCGGTGGTGATTCTTTTGTTGGGCTTGGATATTGAAATTGGAAGAAAAAGGAAAATTTTCAAAAGCATGTAGGAGGGATAGGCAGTGCTCATAACAATACTTGGAAGAACTACGAGGCTTTGAAGAATCAAGATCAACATATTCAGACAATTCTCTCCAACCATACAGAGGTATCTCGTGGTGAGTATCGAACTCGCCTAAATGCATCTGTTGATAGTGTCCGCTTTCTTCTACGACAAGGTCTTGCGTTTCGTGGTCATGATGAATCTGAACATTCAGCCAATCAAGGTAACTTTTTGGAGTTGTTGAAATTTTTGTGTGCTCATAATGATGCGATAGAGAATGTCTCGCTAGACAAGGCTCCAGAAAATAATAAACTAACGTCACCGGATATTCAGAAAGATATTGTATCTGTTGCTGCTGCTGTTACTCTTGATGTTATCATTAAAGATATTGGTGATGCACTCTTTGCCGTGTTAGTAGATGAATCTCGTGACGTTTCTATGAAGGAACAAATGGCTATAGTTTTGAGATATTTGAACAAGAATGGAGATATAATCGAATGATTTGTTGGTGTTGAACATGTTGCGAGTACCACTGCTCTCTCGTTAAAGGCAGCGATTGATAAATTGTTCTCTAAATATGGTTTGAGTATGTCAAGATTGCGTGGGCAAGGATATGACGGGGCTAGCAATATGCAAGGTGAATTCAATGGCCTCAAAGCACTAATCTTGAAGCAAAATCCATCCGCTTTTTATATTCATTGCTTTGCTCATCAACTTCAATTAGCTCTTATTGGCGTGGCAAAGAAACAAATACATATCGGCGTGGCAAAGAAACAAATACATATAGCATCCTTCTTTGGTACAATTTCTATTTTACTGAACGTCGTCGGATCTTCCTCAAAGCGTTGTGACATGCTTCAAGAAAAACAAGTTGTGGTGAACGATGAGGCATTAAAGAGTGGTGATATGCTAAGTGGAAAAGGCTTAAATCAATCTACCACTCTTAAAAGGCCGGGTGAGACACGTTGGAGTTCGTATTATGACACTTTGATAAGTGTGATTCACATGTTTCCCTCTATCATTGATGTTCTTGAAAAGATTGTAGATGACAAATTAAGCATGGAACAAAGATGTGAAGCAAATAGCCTCTTGGATACGATTCAGTCATTTGAGTTTGTTTTTAGTTTGCATTTGATGATAAAGATGTTGGGGAGTACGAAGGAGTTGTCGAAGGCATTACAACGAAAAGATCAAGATATTGTAAATGCGATGAATCTTGTGAAGATAGCCAAGACATGCACAACTTCAAAAGATGAGAAATGAAGAATGGGAGTCGTTACTTGATAATGTCTATTCTTT
This sequence comes from Urtica dioica subsp. dioica, assembly GCF_054948205.1. Taxonomy (NCBI): domain Eukaryota; kingdom Viridiplantae; phylum Streptophyta; class Magnoliopsida; order Rosales; family Urticaceae; genus Urtica; species Urtica dioica. Next base: position 39,991,211 of record NC_142761.1, read on the forward strand.
TTGCAAAAAGTACAATATAGATATGCCAAGGATGGATGATAGATTCGTTATGCGAGGTCGATCGCGGCACAACGTGGAAGAGGTTACAAACTTGCATCGCTTCAAAGTTGATATATTTTATGCTGTCATCGTTATGCAACTTCGAGAGTTAAATGACCGTTTTACCGAGGTGAACACATAATTACTTCTTTGTATAGCTTGTTTATGCCCTCGTGATTTATTCTCTTCTTTTGATAAAGGAAGATTAATATGTCTTGCTAAGCACTATCCGGAAGACTTTTCTCCAATCGACCTTTTGAAACTTGACGATCAACTTGAAAATTATATTTGTGATGTTCGTTCTAGCATGGATTTTGCACAACTAGGAGGTATTGGTGATCTTGCTAAAAACATGGTGAAGACAAAAAGAAATCAAGTGTACCCTTTAGTGTATAAGCTCTTGAACTTAGCTCTTATTCTTCCCGTTGCTACCGCTACAGTTGAGAGAGCATTTTCTGCTATGGCTATTGTGAAGAGTCAATTACGCAATTGGATGAATGATAAGTGGATGAATGAGAGTTTGATCGTATACATAGAGAAATATATTTTTGATAAAGTTGAAAATGAAAGTATTATGCAATATTTTCAATGTATGGGTAACAGTAGAGGACAATTGTAATGAATTAAATTATGATTTTTATTGTTAGTTTCTTTGTGCCCCTCCTCAAGTGAATTTCTAGCTCCGCCACTGATTACACCAACGATGTCTCCGAGTACAACACCGTCATCAAATCCATTTCATTTCAGAGAAAGTGTTTTTTTTTTTTTTTTTTTTTTTTTTTTTTTTTTTTTTCATTTTCATGAAATTGACGGCGCCACCATCAAGACACCGCACACGCTGTTCTTCTTTGATGTTTTTCCCAATCTTTGCTTGTTCACGCTTAGCTTGTCCGACCCCAGGCTTATCTTTGCTCTCTTTCAATAAATCCAATACCCTTTGTAACTCTCCATCAATTGTAATTAAGTCTCTCCGAAGAACACAATCCAAAGATAAAAAGAGAAATGGTCTCAACTGGTAGCAATTTTGATAATTTAGACCAAAATAGTAGCAACTATATTTTTGGACACTTTTACTGGTAAAGTAAACATGGAAGTATACAGTTGTTATAAACTGTAGACTTACAGGTTTACAATTAACAACAATGTAGATATAGAAATATATAGTTACTAATAAAAGTGTCCAAAAATATAGCTGCTACTATTTTGACATTATCAAAATTGCTACTAGTTGAGACCATTTCCCAGTAAAAAAATAAATGAAAAAATAAAAATTTCGTAGCATCTAACAAGGAAAAAAAGAGAAAAAAAATAAATTCAACTAATTAAAGTGCTTGAGAGCCCAAAACAGTTCTTCCGCCATGGTTAATGGCGTTCGCGGCGGCCATGGAGAATCCCTTGAGCTCCTTGATGCTTGCGTAGCTCTTCCTCGCCGCCATCGCTGGACGGATTTTCTCCCCTTCAAACTTGACATCGGATTTTGCCGTTGACACTCCTCCCTTCGGTGGCGGAGTCATCTCGATCAACATCGGCATTGGAGGTCTCCGATTCTCTTTCCTCAGCAAAGACGAGAAATTGGGCACCGACCGAGCCACGTCCGAGGAATAATAATTGGAGACTTTCCTTTTCGTCGTCTTTCGCTTTGATGATTTGATTTTAGTTGGCTGCGTTTTTTTTTTCTTTTCCGAATATGTTTTGGGTTTGGGTAAAAGAGAAAGGACAAAAGAGTATTTTCATATTTGACTTACTAGTAAAATTGTCCAAATTATGATTTTGGTGCAAAATGAGAATTGGATTATGAAATGATAGTATATTAATCATTTTCTCAAATTCTTATATGACATTCAACAATATTTTAAACATTGGTTCATGCCAATTGTTTGGAGTATTATGGCATCCAAAAAATTGCTATGTAACATTTGAAAAATAGTTTCTTAAATGTTAAAATCGTTATTTCAATTACAAAAAAAAAAAAAAATTATGTGGAAACATGCTAGCTTCATTTAAGCTCAAAGCAATCTTTTCCTAACAAAGATCGAGTTTGTCTTTGATACAAATGTCTCACAGATTGCTTGGATTCAAACCGCAATCCATGGATGATAAAAAAAAAAAAAAAAAAAAACGTTGAGATAGTAAATAGTAAATTGGCCACATGACTAAGACAAAGTTGACCGGACAGACGTGTCATGAGTCATGACAATAAAAGGTTAAGAAACGACATACGTAGAGAGAGAGAGAGAGAGAGAGAGAGAGAGGGAAATCTACCAGAAAACCCTCTCAACCAATCTCAATCCGAAAGAGAATCGGAGAAGGAGGGAGAGATCCGAATACAAAAATGGCGAGGCAGGTAAGCCCGAAAACACCGCGGCTGTCAACCCTCTTCCGAACCCACATCGTCCGGAGCTACATTCCGGCGACCGGAAACGGTCATGAATTAGAAAGAACCATCCGAACCCAATGCCTTACCGGCAAAATCAACCTGGAAGAAGCTCTGTTCTACCTCGACTGCCTCGCCTCCGACTCTCGCCGCCCATTCCCTCCGTCGTGCCTCCACAGCCTCGACCACCTCCTCTCCTCCCTCTCCAAGATGGGCCACCACTCCCTCGCCGTCTCCCGCTTCAACTCCCTCTCCGCCGCCGGAGAATTCCGTCCCGGCGCCGGCACACTCTCCGTCCTCCTCCGCTGCTTCTGCCTCCTCCGCCGCCCCGACCTCGCCCTCTCCGTCCTCGCCCCCATGCTCAAGCTCGCCCTCGGCCCCCGCGCCGGAGCACTCGCCGCCCTCATCCGAGCCCTCTTCGCCTCCTCCGATCCCCCCCAAGCCCTCCGAGTCTTCGAAATGGCCGAGAAAGACCGCCTCGCCGACGAGTTCACGTACTCCGTCGTCATCCACGGCCTCTGCAAGTCCGGCGAGACCTCCAAAGCCCTCGAGCTCCTCCGTCGAATCCCCCGCCCCGACGCCGCCTGCTTCGCCCCCGTCCTCGACTCGCTCTGCAGAAACGATGGGGACGCAGAAGCCGCGCTCCAACTGTTCGATCAAATGTCCGACTCGGGAGTCGCTCCGAATCACGTGGTCATGACCTCGCTCGTCGCCGGTCTATGCCGCCTCGGCCGCTGGGACGACGCGAAGAGGCTTTTATCCGGAAGGGCTAAAGGTGGGCTTTCTGACCGGCTATAATTAACACTTATTTCTACTGGTCAAAATGATTAAAGGTTTAACCGGTTAACCAATTTACCCACCTTTAGTCTGCGCCGGCGAGGAGGCTTACAACGCGGCGGTGGACTCGCTGTTCAAGTCGGGAAGGCCGCGGGAGGCAATGGAGGCGTTCGAGGCCATGGTGCGGGCCCGCGTGAGGCCCACGGAGGTCACCCTAACCTCGCTCGTCTGCGGGCTCGCGCGCTGCGGCCGGTGCGACGAGGCTCTCGAGCTCTTCCGGGCCCGCCCGGTCCCGGCTCTGGGCCCGCTTTCGCGGGCCCTGTGTCGGGCCGGGCGGGCCGCGGAGGCGATGGGCCTCGTCGAGGCCCATCGGGACTGCGTGGCGGCGTACAATCGGCTGCTCCACGAGTGCTTCGGGTCGGGGAGGTGGCGGGAAGGGTTCGAGGTGGCGGAGAGGATGAGGTGGCGGGGCGTGGGGCCGGACTTGGCGATGTTCACGGTGGTCGCGGCGGCTTTGGGCGAGCAAGGACGGGTAAAAGAGGCCGTGTCGCTCCTCAAGGAATTGGTGTTGAGAGGGTTCGTGCCGGACCGGGCCGTTCGGGCCGTTTTGAAGTCCGTGCTCGCACGCAGACCCAAAGGCCGATTCAAGATGGCCCGTCATCGTCGCCGAGGCCGCGAGCCGGCGGTGATGACCACCGCCGTGTATTTCAGAAGGCGCGGGGGTTCATGGTGGTGATATTATTACAGTTTTGTTTGTAAATAAATACATTCATTTTAAGAGGGACAACACAGGTACACAGATCAGAGAGCAGTCCCTTTGAACACTATCCAATAGGACTTCAATTTTTTTTTTTTTTTTTTGTTAGATGTTGATTTAGTGGCAGCGAAATAGTGTTGTAATTCTTTTGAACAGCAGTTGCGTGGAATAGCAAATGTTTCACGAGTCTTGTTTCGTGATTTCTGTGATTTTGTTGACACCGTATTCATGAAATTAAAATGTATACTGTAAAGTACAAACCGGAATTTCTTTGAGCAAAAAAAACTCGATACATACGTACTACGTAACTAACATTTTCATGAACAGCAGTTTTGCTTTGAAATAATTTTGGCATTTTGATTGCCCGTTGATTGAAAGACAAGGTAAGGCATTATATCTCAGGAAGAAACATTATGTGTTCAATACCAAGACAAGTCTATTAACTTAATTTCACAAAATTCAGAACGAAAAAACCGGATCAAACAAGAGATAACTAGTGCTATGCAGAACAAAAAGAAAGCCCCAAGAAAACAAACACAGAAATTTATTGTTGGTTCAGATCAAAATAATTCAAATCTAAGTCAGTGCGCTCGAGAGAGTCCTATTCCTCAATCCACTATCTTTAAAGAATATACAAGACACAGGATTACAAAGCAATGTATCTATCTTTAAAGAATATACAAGACACAGGATTACAAAGCAATGTATCGTACTCGAACTTGTGTTGGGAAGCTTTTCATTTCTATAATTTAACTGACACCATGTTTTTAACATGTTTATGATAATAAACCAGAATATGGGTTGCAGAATATTTCACTGGAGCAGAAACTGATGAAAACAAACATTAGCACATTACAAGCTCATATCAGTCTTTGTGCAATGAACAAATGCAGATCTGCTTAACTGTGTTAATTGTCAGAGAAAGTACTTTAAATCACAGACATATAGAGAGATTATAAATCTGATGAACATCTCCTGATTAAAATAATTTACGGTATGATAGATCGTGGACGCCTATTTGAGCAATGCCTGGCAGCCTTTTAGCGTGGATCTTCTTCAAAATGCTCCGTGTTATATAATCAGGAACCACACCATCACAGATCATCTCATTGAGAAGCTTGAGAGCAACATCTATTTGTCCCACCTTTTCGTAGCCATCGACCAGAGTGTGGTATGAAACGATATTCGGCAGAATATTCTTTGATTACATCTCTTCAAACATCTCCTTTGCCTTCTCCATTGCACCTTGTAGGCAATACCCATTTATTAACGTGCTGTAAGTTACCACATTTGGCTCCAAACCATTTTGAATCATTGCTTCAAACAATTGCTGAGCCTTATCCATCTTCCAATCTCTAGCAAAGCCATCTATAAGAGTACTTACAGCACGATGTTTGGGATGATCTTTTGCGTTGCCATCTTGTCAAACACCCTCATGACTCCATCCATATTATTCGAACGACACAGCCCACATATCAAAGAGCTGTATGTGATAACGTCAGGAGTTAGACCTCTTTGAATCATCGACCCAAACACAGCCAGAGCATCTTTTATCCTTCCAGCCTTGGAGAAAGCATCCACTAAGATATTGTATGTTACTACATTCGGCGATACACCTTGATCCTTCATTTTGTCGAACAGCTCTTTCGCTCCGCTCCATAAGCCCGACTTGCACAACCCGTGGATTAAAGAGTTGTAGGTGTAGACATTGGGGAGGATTCCAGAATCGACCATCTTCTCGATGAACAGATTTGCTTCTTCCAATCGGCCAGCCTTACATAATGCATCAGTTAGAGAATTGAATGTGACAACATTGGGCTCGACACCTTTTGATGGCATCGATTCAAACAGTGATATTGCTTCTTGGAATTTCCTGGCCTTGCAAAGCAGATCAATTACAAGATTGCAAGCATGAACATCAGGTGAAACTCCAGCATCAAGCATCTCAGCTAGAAATTTGTCAACTTCTTCGACACGGCCAGATTTGCATAATCCATTAATCAAAGAAGTATAGCTAACAACATTGGGCTGAAGACCGCGGTTGGTCAGGTCCCGAAACAAGCTCAATGCCTCCTCAGTTTGTCCTTCTTTACAGAGCCCGTCAATGATCGCATTAAAGAAGTATAAATCCAGTTTGATCCCTTCAAAGTTGACAATTCACTTAAGAAGACCCATTGATGATGGTTCCATATGTTGCCTCATTACACAAACCTTTCTGCTCGACCATCTTCTAATCGATGTAGAAAAGAGAAAGGACTTTTTCGTCTTTTCATCGGATTTGTTAAGCTTCTAATACTAGGTCCATAGTCCCCGATTCGGCTCTGATAAAGCCGGATACGAACTTTCGAATAATAATGTTTTCATTATTATAATCTCACTAGCTGTAATTGTGATTAACAACATCTAATTTTGAAATATGGGTATTTGCATAATTAAATAATTATTTGTGGTAGTATTAATTATTTATTGTTTGATCAACTAAATAATTAATCAATTACTTATTTGTTTATTGTTGGACCTAGTAAATAAATAATTAATTGAGTTTTAAGCATTTGAGCCTTGCACATAATGAGGTGGACGATATTTTTTTAAGGTTTCGAGCATTGGGATTTGCGCCAATCCCCCCTTGGCCGTGTGCCAAAATTCGTCCATGCTATATTGGTACTTACCAATATTTTATCTTTAGTTGTTTAAATAAAGGAGAGAGAAAAATATTTACAAGAAAACAAGATATTGTCATTTATTCTCTCTCCTTTTCAGTTCGTGAGCCAAAAACTGTAAGTATTCGTTTTTCGCTCTATATCGGTTGCTTGACTTATATGCTCTCGTGAATTAAATTAATTAAACATAACTAGATCTTGTTAATTATAACCATAATTTAATTAGCTTATGATCAGCGTAATTAATTATTTTTCCGCATTAATATGGTTATATGGTGGAATCATCTCAAACGAGGCGCATCGGAGCGATCGTTCGTGTCCGATGCGAGCTCGATCCACCAACAAGTGGTATCAGAGCGATTGTTCGTGTCTGATACCCACTTGATTCCCCAACAAGTGGTATCAGAGCTAGTTGTTATGATTAATTAATCGATTCGTTCTTGTAATTAATTTAAATATGGTTTGAATGAAATTATATGTGGATGTGAATTTCATGCAATTCAATATATGATATGCGGATTGTGATTCGTGGTTTGATCGTAGAATATTTGATTCTAGCTTTTCTAGATTTTTTGTAAACCCGAAATTCAAAGGGTATAGGTTTTATGTAATTATTATTATTATTGTTGTAATCCGATGGTGCGACGTTCTTGATCACGATGATCGGTGAGAGACGGACACAAAACGAAGAAGCATGACGGACGAAGAAAGCCTCCACGACTACGCCACAAGAAAACTTGTCACAAAATTTTGTGACAAGTCTCGGCGGTCCTCTTCGTGCCGGGCCGCGCCCTCGTGGCGGCGGCGGTCTGGTGCAGCCTCAAGTCTAATCTTGACCTAGGTCAAGATTAGAGGATTCGTCCGGGCCTCAGCCCGGAAACCCTAGTGGGGCCCGTGGGCCCACTCATTAAAAAAAAAAATTACCGAAAAAAAAATAAGTTTTTTAATGTTTTATTTAATTAATTATATGGGCTGAGCCCTAATGATTTTTATTTAAAACATTACAAAATAAATGATTATGATATCGATTTATTTTAAATGGGACATTAGAATGGGCCCTTACTTAATTAATTTTTTCGATAAAAATTAGAAAAATTAAATAATTTGATATTGATTTATTTTTCTAAGGGACATAAGAATGGGCCCAATTGAATCCATGGGCCAATATGATTGGGCTCATCTTGATTTATTTTATAGAATCAAATAGGAAACGATCAATCCGAATCAAACCATTCTTGCATGCTCTTGCTTGTTTATTTAATTACTATGCCATGCTTGTATGCTATAACTTAGATCATGTATCGTATGTTAATGGTTGTCATGGGCTTTCATTCATTAAAATTGTCTAATTGGATTAGGATAGTTAATTAATGAATGAGTTGAACGGATCGGAGAGCTTTGTCACCAAGCCGATAAGAGGCTAAGCTGAGAGGTACTTAAGAAGACCTAGTGTCTCACCTTTTCTACTGGGAGCTTTTCCGTGATGGAATACTTTTAGGATAATCAAGACTAGATGTCACGAATTCCTAATCACTAAGCTATATCGAAACATCTGTTTTTAAGGGTAGCTTAGAAACACTCGAGTTTTTAATATGACTTAGTTAACTTGAGTGGATCACCTAGATTAAAGTTAGGATTAATTCCGTTTTTACCCCTTGGACTCGTACCTCGATTTCATTTTACCCCCTGGACTCGGGATTGTTGCAGAACTCATCTCAGAACTTAGACACGTGTTACAACTTGGCACTTCCGTCAGTATTTGGACGTTAAGTTTAACTTTTTGATGACGTGGCATGATTTTAAAGGGTATAATAGTATTTTTTGTTATTTTAAATACTTTTAATATTTAAATATTGTTATTAGATATATTAATTATTAAAAATAATTAAATACATCCATTTATTCTCTCTCTCCCCTCTCTCTCTCTCTCTCTCTCTCTCTCTCTCTCTCTCTCTCTCTCTCTCCTTTTTTCTTCTTTTATTCTCTGCATTTTTTTTCCTTTCCTGGTTCGTAGCTATCAAGGTTACAAGATTTTTCCTTTCTGGTTCGCAGCTATCAAGGTTAAGAGAGAAAAGAATGAACAATTCTTCAAGGGCAAGGAAAGGAATTGCCTAAACTATCGTTCTGTTACTCTCATCTCACTAAGGACTAGCTCCAATGTCATCGTCCTCGTTGGAAACCAGCAAACTCGCGACGGCGAAGACGGTCATCACCACGGCGGCGTCGATCGCAGCCACGTCGGTGCTCTGTCGATCAGTCATCAACGATCTTCTTCCTAACGAGCTTCAGGAACAGCTCTGCTTCGGTAACCTCCTCTCTCGATTCTCCAATCAGACGACTATAGTGATCGAGGAGTTCAACGGCTTGGACGTGAACCAGATCTATGAGGCGGTGGAGATTTACCTTGGTCAGAAAGTCTCGCCGGCGACGCGGCGGTTGAGAGTGAGCAAGCCGGAGACAGAGGAATCAATCTCCGTCGCCGTCGAGCGCGACGAGAGCGTCGCCGATGTCTTCTCCGGTGTCGATCTGAAATGGACTCTGGTTTGCAGACAGATCGAGTCTCGGAGAAGAGACTTCTACAACCCTCTCGACATGAACTCGACCCTCCGATCTGAAGTCCGATCGTTGGAGCTCACATTTAACAAGAAACACCTCAAATCGGTCCTCGGTTCTTACCTTCCGTATGTAATTGCTCAATCGAAGATCCTGAAGCAAGAGAAGAAGACTCTGAAGATCTTCACCTGCGATCCGGAGCAGATGTCGTACAACATCTCCGAGGCGTGGGTTTCGACGAACCTAAATCACCCTGCGACGTTCGAGACTCTGGCCATGGACGCGGAGATCAAGGCGTTCGTGCTTGAGGATCTGGACCGGTTCGTGAGAAGGAGAGATTACTACAGGAAGGTCGGAAAAGCGTGGAAGAGGGGATATCTTCTGTACGGTCCGCCGGGGACGGGGAAGTCCAGCCTCATCGCCGCCATGGCCAACCACCTCAGGTTCGATATTTACGACTTGGAGCTCACAGCGGTCCGGGCAAATTCGGACCTGAAGAAGCTTCTGATCGCCATGTCCAATAGGTCGATTCTCGTCATCGAGGATATCGATTGCTCTGTCAATTTCGAGAGAGAGAGAGAGAGAGAGAGAGAGAGAGAGAGATAAGAAATGAAATATTTGTTTTTTTAATAATTAATATATCTAATAACAATATTTAAATATTAAAAGTATTTAAAATAACCAAAAATACTATTATACCCTTTAAAATCATGCCACGTCATCAAAAAGTTAAACTTAACGTCCAAATACTGACGGAAGTGCCAAGTTGTAACACGTGTCTAAGTTCTGAGATGAGTTCTGCAACAATCCCGAGTCCAGGGGGTAAAATGAAATCGAGGTACGAGTCCAGGGGGTAAAAACAGAATTAATCCTTAAAGTTAATGCTAGGAAAATTAAAATACTGAAAGTATATTGAGTCGTAGGTCTCCAACATTGACACAACACCGTGAGGATGAAAGATCCCCTCGTGACCGGCGGTTTTCTAAACATGGTGGTCAGTTCCATTCGGAAGGGCTTTTCTGATTCCAATACCAAGGTTGTGTCTCTTACGATAGGTGGGAGGGTTGATCTCTGCGTGTACTAGTTATGCTAGTGCGTATGAACTAGATTTCTTTCACTGAAATGTTGGGTTGACTCATGCATGAACCAACCGGTGGTTGCTCATGTGGCCAAAGATTCCTATAAAATTGGTAGTTAGTGAGAATAGTTATGAAGGTACATGTACTATGATTGCTCACTAATCTGAGATGGTTCTCATGTTCACTAGGTGCACTCCGTTACGTCACCAGAGTGAAACGGACTGTGGCTATTAGTCGAATTACCTTGGAATATAAAAACTGGGTTCTTTTGATTATTATTTTATCTCGTGCTGTTTGCATTATAGTTTTTATTTCCTAAATTATATTGATAGTTGTTTCTTTTCATATTGTTAATAAATGTACTTTTATGTTTTTAGTAATCATGTCGAACCCTATTATGGCCATGTTGTCGAAAGACGTCCTAACTGGAGATAACTTCCCTAAGTGGAAGTCGAATCTCAACATTGTGCTTGTGAGTGAAAGCATTCGCTTTATCCTCACTGAAGACAGACCTCCTCTTCCTGCTCATGGTGCCTCCAAGAACTTGAGGGAGGACTATGACAAGTGGACTACTGCCAATAACAAGGCGGTGGCCTACATGCTCGCAAGTATATCTGATGCGTTGCGAACTAAGATGGAAGGGAAGGAGACCGCTGTGGAGATCCTTGACTCATTGCAACAAATGTTTGGGATGCAAAACGAGCAAGCCCGCATTGAGCTCACCCGTAAGTGCACTAGCACTAGGATGACTGCGGGAACTCCGGTGAGGGATCATGTCATGAAGATGACTAACTACTTCACCGAAGCTGAACTCCATGGGGCACAGATGGATGAGGTTACTCAGGTGGGAATAATCCTGAATTCCCTTTCGAGTGACTTCATACAGTTTACGTCCAACTACATCATGAACAAGTTGACGTATGGACTATCTCAGCTGTTGAATGAACTACAGACTTTCGAGTCTATCACTCGACATGGGAAGAACAAAGGGTCAGCTCTCTATGCTGACAAGAGTTCTTCGCCTAAAACCAAGAAGAAGTTGACTTCTGGTGCTGAGTCATCTAAGGCACGTCTGAATACTTCAAATGGGGAAGGTCCCGCTAAGAAGGAAAGGAAGAACTTCAAGAGAAGTGGAAAAGGAAAAGAAAAGAAGCGAGAAAGCATTGGTAAATGCAACCACTGCAACACTGAAGGCCATTGGAAGATGCATTGTCCTTTGTACTTGGCTGAGCTTGAGAAAAACAAGAAGAATACTGGTATTGTACCTTAAAATTCATGATTAAAGATATCCTAAAAATGTTTTGAGGATAATTATTCATGAGCATACTTATTTGCTTGTTGCAGAGCAGATCTGATGGAGCACACATGTGTAGACGAGCTTGCTGAACAATGTCGGATTCAAGCCCGAATTGTAGTTAAGCTCATGCTCCGTTAGAAGATCTAATTTCCCGCTAGTTTTATTACTTTCATTTTTGGATTTATTCTTTTTGAACATGGGATGTGTCATTTAATAATCCGAGGTTTTCTGGATTGTAGCCTTTATGGCTATTCCAGAAAGGATGAATCTTTCTTTCTTTATGTTTTATTACATTATTTATGAACACATGGTTGTGTCTTTAAATATTTCCTTCTATTGAATGCCTTGATTGCTTTTATGATATTTGAATATGCATGAATGCTTATGTCCTTATGAAAATGATATAGAATATGAAGGTCACATTTTTCCGTTCATATGCTATATAGAAGCACAATAAATAAATATAAATATTTTCTAAGTTATTATCTCTGTTAGAATTTAATTAGCTTTTATTGCTTCATTAAATTCTTATGTTGAATATGTTTTATTGTTTAAGAACTATTTAGAGCTTTGAAAGCGTATAAATAATTATTACCATTATTCGATAATGACTTGTGCGAATAATAAGTAATAAAGGAGACACAACTAAGAGTTAGTGTTGATGATGAATTAAATTAGTGGGAGCTTCCTTAATTGGAACCTAGTCACTAATATTCGTATTAATTGAGTGGGAGCATCCTTGAATGGAACCTAGTCACTCTAGATTTATTGATTAAGTGGGAGCATCCTTAATTGGAATCTAGCCAGTCTAAAATTCAATAATCGAGTAAGAGCATCCTTAGCTGGAACCTAGCTACTCTTATTCATTGACATAGTGGGAGCATCCATAAATGGAACCTAGCCACTAAATAACCAATATTATTGAGTGGGAGCATCCTTAATTGGATTCTAGTCACTATTGTTCAATAAAAGAGTGGGAGCTTTCTTTAATGAAATCTAGCCACTTGTTGTTCAATAAATAGCAACATCCTTCACATTATTAAACCCATCATTGAAGATGGCATCCTTAACCGGAATGTATATGCTATTATTCAATAATTAAAGTGAAAGAGTAATCAATGATTACCTTGCCACATAAATCAATGAATTGAAAGGAAGGATAATTTTGAATTATCTTGTCGTTAAAATCAATAACCCAGTGGGAGCATCCTAGAATGGATCATTGTCACTCTCATCAACAATAAACTTTCCTTAAATGGAAAGACATGATCTTGAGATATCACTCTCGATCATACTAACTTGTCTGAAAGTTATTAGCCCATATTTAATAGATCTACCTGTTAAGCTATTAGTTTAAAGGAATAGAGAGATCTATAAAAGGATTAATGAAATGGTTTAAGCTTTATAAGCTATAAGGTAAGGGATTGGGCCCTTTAGAAGAGACATTATCATCAATGATACTCTTCTTTCTGATACCACGAACCACTTCATTTGGGATCTTCAAAATTGAAGATGAACTGTCCTTCAAGGATGAAGTTCCAATAACATAAAGACATGGATCGAAGTAGTTACACTACTAAACATTTTGAAATATGAAAGGTAGATCCTAAGTACTTAACAAACTAGTCATGATTGTACATGGATGTTTGTTATAATCGATATTTTGAGAATAATCGATAAGTGTAGCTCCTAAACAAGTGTCATGAATAAAGTCATTACTATTATAGTTCTAGACCTCATTATGACACAAGTAAATTGACTGAGCTAACTGTTTCTAAAATTAAATTCAGAAACGACATGCTCGTTCCATTATGTCTCAAACATACTTATTGATATAAGGTATGAGCTCAATGTTGAGGCTATTGACATTATCTTTAAAAGGACTAATAATTAGACCTTAGACAATGTCGTATTTCCGAGAATAACTACATGTGTTGTAAACACTGTAATTTCTGAAAATAGTGAGATACTTAGTTATTTAAATATAGTAAATCATTAAAGTCCTGTGTATATATTGAATATGAACACGACAAACAAGGATGAACTATAAATAACCAAGTAATGGAAATAGGTCAATAAAGTTCTTATTTAAACACGTTCAATGAATCACACTATAGTAAGTGGTGATGAGATCAAACCATGCAATGGTGCAACCTGTTTTGGCACCAAAAGGATGTACACCTTGATAGGGAGACTTGTTATCTTTAGATATAAAGTCTGGTGTATAATCTAAAGGTATGCGAAGTGTTATTTGTTCTAAAGTAAATTTATTTACTGTGAGCAAATTGACTTGACCTTAAATGGTAAGTCAAAGATCACTTGCAAAAATGCATGAACTAGAATAATATGAAAATGAGACATATGTCAGATCGACATAAATGATAGAGTATAGATAAAGTGGGAATCCATATGATGAGAATCTCAATCCTGGGTCAAAGTCTAAACCGTCTATAATGATGGCAAAGAATTAAATTGGCTGAAGGAAACTTATCTTCTCTGGTCAAAGTGGGAGATTGTTGGGAATATTGCCTACTTGAAGATAATGAATGAATGATTACTAAATTCGATAATAAGATTACTTTATTAGCATTATATGATTAGTGGGTTGAGTTCTAAACAATTAGAATCAATAACAACTATCTTCCATAGCCTCCGTGTCAAACTGAGTCACGTGCTGGGCACCTGAGTTCGGGCGGTGAGCTAAAACGAGGTCGATGACTGATATACGCCTGGAAAACTATATCCAAAGTCATATATGTGGAACACATGGGTGAAGGTTGATCACTATGTGGGAGCATTCTACACTTGTGGTAAGTGTACGACCTGAACAAGTCTTGGTGTAGATGTGTCGTTTAAGGACCGTTACGACACACTAACCGAGGTCACTATGATGGTCACAGTGAGACTTGATCTAAATCCTGAAGTGATCATGGACACTGGGTTATGTTACTGAGCTCTTTGACTCATTCGATAAAAGGCTATTCATGCTAATCATAGTTTATGTCTTGGGAGTTTTCTCAGAGCATAATTCGAGTGGGAAGTGATTTACAGATACGGAATCCAGCCTTCCTGAAAGAAGGTTAATGTTCACTCACCTGAGGGTTGATTCCAGAACCGATAGATTGCTAGCACTTTCGAAGTAAGTAACGTTCGAAAGAATCTTTCGCTGGGGAAGCAACAATGCTTAGGGCTGATATGTATCAAGGGAAGTATAACGGAAAAATTGACTTCTCTTGACACGGGTTGAACCTGGAGGATCTTGATCACGAACTGACTATATCAGTGGACACTCGTCACGATGAATAAATATAATTCTAGTATAAAGGAGAGTTCAGTCTTGGCTTACAAGGTGGAGTATTTGACCAAGATTAGACGAATCGATGGACAAAAGAGAAATGACTATTTCGTTTTTTTCATCGGATTTGTTAAGCTCCTATTACTAGGTCCATAGTCCCCGATTCGGCTCTGATAAAGGCGGATAAGAACTTTCGTATATTAATGTTTATCATTATTAATCTCACTTGCTGTAATTGTGATTGACATCATTAATTCTGGAAAACGGGTTTTCGCAGAATTAAATAAATATTTATGGTAGAATTGTTTATTTATTGTTTGATCAAGTAAATAAACAATTATTAATTATTTGTTTATTGTTGGACCATGTAGATAAATGATTAATTGAGTTTTAAGCAATTGGGCCTTGCACACATGGAAAATTCGAATTTGGTTATTTGGCACTAGGGTTTGCGCAAATCTCCTTGGCCGTGTGCCATCAAATTCGAAAAAAACATAATTGGTATTTACCAATATTTTCTCTTTAGTTTAAATAAAGGAGAGAGAAAAATATAAGATATTGTCCTATATTTTCTCCTTATTTAAAGGAAAGTATTTATGAGAATAATATATTCTCCTTTATTATCTCACTAAATAAATTATTCTCTATTTAAATAAAAGAATAATATCCCATAGATATTGATCTGATGGATGAGAGAAAAAGTAGGATTCACTTGTTGAGATCCAATGGCCTAGATTAAATCCTCTAGTGTGAACACAATAAAAGGAAATAAGATATTCTGGAAGATTCCATGAATATCTCCTTTTTACTACTATAAATAGGGGTTCATGAGAAGACAAAAATTAAGGATTTTGACCTAATAATTTCGTGGCTATCCCTCTTGGCCGTGCGAAATTCTCTTTCTCTTCCCCTCGGAAATTCGTTTCCATTCTTAGTAAAATAAGAGAGAGATCTCGAAACACCTAGTTTCGTGATCTAGTGAGATAAAGATTGTGGCCACTCAACTTTCTTATTCGTCTCGGAGATTACGTTTCGGAAGACTAAGGTGTCATCACATCGAGTCCTTGAAGGAGGAATTCCTTATTTGATCATGTGAAAGCTTGTATGTTCAAGACCAAGACGGATTGTGAAAGCTTTTCAGTTCGTGAGCCAAAAACTGTAAGTATTCGTTTTTCGCTCTATATCGGTTGCTTGACTTATATGCTCTCGTGAATTAAATTAATTAAACATAACTAGATCTTGTTAATTATAACCATAATTTAATTAGCTTATGATCAGCGTAATTAATTATTTTTCCGCATTAATATGGTTATATGGTGGAATCATCTCAAATGAGGCGCATCGGAGCGATCGTTTGTGTCCGATGCGAGCTCGATCCACCAACAAGTGGTATCAGAGCGATTGTTCGTGTCTGATACCCACTTGATTCCCCAACAAGAGAGACATTCATTCCTCCTGAAGATTACTCACTCTCAGAGTTCTGAAACTCTGCCGGTGACTTGTAGCGCACGATTTTCTCTGATCGAGCGCTTAATCTCCCGCTCACAGCTGCACCCAAAATTCTCCAATGAGAATCTCCCTCATCTCTAAGAGAAAAAACATTCATTCTCTCTTGGGTCACTCAATACTAGAGTCTTGAAACATCGCCGAGGCCTTCTTCGCGCTCTGTTTCCTCTGTCGAACACACCCTTCAGGCTCCGCGCCCCAAATAGCATACACACACGCATAGAAATACATCATGACTTGATCCCACATTCACCCCATTTTCTCCTCAGAGAACGCCTCCGAGCTAGATGAACGACAGCTCGAGACTTTCGAGTTCACACACTTGGCTTGGATGCAGCCACTTGGTCCGGTCTTAGGTCGAACCGCCCGAAGCTTTCCACGTTGCCGATTTTCATCGGCAACAACATTCATCAAAATCACATATTCGAACAGAGAATTCAGGATTCAGAGTTGCACTTCAAACACGGAATGAAGTCATGTCTTGGGAGATATGAATTTTATTATTTAATTTTAATTTAAGGCTATTTTTATTTCAAAATTGGGAATTTGGAAGTTAGGGTACTGGTTTTGATTTGATTTAGTTTTTCTTATATAAGAGTTAATATCAATGAAATTTAGATTTGTGACACTGTTATCCCTTTTAGGGTATAATTTCATCATTTTAGTTTAACAGAGTGTATAAACTCGACATTTTGGAAAACCAAATATTAAACACGACATTTCACTAAAACACAGTGTATATATGTGTTATTTTCCTTAAAAAAAATTGTTGTTAATAATCGGTTAATTACGTAAAGTTTATAATTATGTTTTTTTGACAAATAATATGGTATGATATATACTAAAATGAGCAAAACCTTAGGTTGGGTAATGGTTCTTCTGCTGAGCACGTTGAAGCTCGCCCATTTTCTTCTAATTTTTCCATCCCAGATTTTTTGAAGATAAAAGATCTAATTGTAAAAATGTTGTGGCATCCCATAGAATGACGTTGAGATACACCTATTCGTGAGTTATTCTCACTATTGACTGTAACACTTTGACTGAGATGACTCGATGATATTTTTCGTTATTATATATAAATGGCGCTACACTAAACTGTGGTGGTTTGTTGACTGGTCATTGAATTTTATTTTGTTAACGTGTTTAAATCCCATGGGTGAAAATTTTGTTGATATTTCAAACGAAGTCTGACGTGGGTCTTTTATTTTGTGGTCTCGTGTTATTTATTGTCTTGGGTCTTCTATTTTATTTATATGTTGACCATCTATTTTGGGGCGTTACACGAACTTTGTCTGGACTCGGCGACCTTCGGCACGGACTTCATGGTGGCTCGCCGACCAGGAATTCACGGTGATTCGTCGGTGCATGAGTCATCATGTCGTGCGAGAGATTCAACGGTGGTCGTTGTATGGAGCGGCCTAGGCATCTCTATGGTGGAGAGAACATGCCTTAGAAAATCTCGGCTATCGGTGATTGGCGGTGTTGATGGCGCCATATCACGAGCATCTCTGGTCGTTTACCTAATGTTGCGGAGTCTTCCAAGTTCGTTTTCATGTTAACACTCGAAATCGGGTCAACAGTGAAGAGCCGTCGGCTGTTCAGCCCAAGGCCGGATCCTGAGGCTGCACGTAGGTTGGGTGTCACCTAACGCCTGAGATCGTTGACCTCCAAGGGATGGTCAGGGGTCTATTTTGTTCGTCACATGTGAGAGGAAATATATGTGAACTAAAGGGACCCGGAAGATTCCCCTTCGGCGGGCATTCCGACACCCAACATTAGCATTGGTGTAATGTAAGCGTGTATGGAGTGAACGTCCTCTAAGCTCGGAAGCGTACTAGAGCGGATTTAATGATTTAGAGTGAGAATCGCAGAGAGTATGGGTGTGCTTAGGTTATGAATGGCTTACAGAGTGTGAGGTGAAGACTCCTATTTATAGGAGTTGGAGTAGTGTGAACGCATCGACTGGGCCATTAGGAGAAAGCCTGTGGAGAGCCCGTGGTGGGTGTCGAACGGGGCCTTGTCGGTCTAGGCGAGGCCCGTGGGGCCGTGGCATGAAGTAGGCGGAGCGTTGGACTCCTAGGCAGGGCCTAGGTGCTTCGGGCGGACCCTCACGTGAGATTGCCAAATTGGTCCGCGAGGCCTCTCAGAGGTGGGCTGGGCCTTGTTGGAAGATGTGCAAAGCCCTGGGCTTTGCCCTTGCCGTCCACGGAGCCTGTTCCTTGAGAGATGGGCTCCGCGTGTCCCTTTGCTGAGGCGTCTGGCCCCAGCTGGAAGGCCACAAAGCCTGCCTCATACGGGTTGGGCTTCGCCTGTGACTCGCAAGGTCCGCCTAGGCCGCGCCTAGAGTTTGGTTGGACTTGGGCTAGGGTTTGTCGTATTTTGCCTTTTTCGGGAGTCTATTTTGACCCTATAACAATAGTTATCAAAATCATTGATTTGAGCGTGAAATTCAGGACTCAAAGTTTCAATGTGAACACATAAGGAACTCGTCTCTTGAAAGATATAAATTTTAATAGTCTATTTTGATGTAGAGCTATTTTTATTTCAAAATTGGAAATTCGGGGTAATGGTATTGATTTGGGTTTGGTTCAATTTTTCATATCAGGGTCTAACATTTAAAAAGTCAATCAAAGGAATATTCGTGACATTGTTATTTATTTTAGGGTATAATTTTGTCATTTTAATTAAACAAATGGTACACACAACATTTTGAAAATAAAAAGCTAAACTCTACATTTTAATAATTCTGAATCGGTGGTTCTCAGCGAAGAGAAGAGTGGTTTTGATAGCGATGGGTCGTCTTCAAGGTAGACGATTGTGGAAGGCTTAATGAAAGATTGGAGAAGCTTGGTCAGGCTTCCAAGATGGCCATGTGGAAGGTGAAGGGTCTTCTTTCTATCGTGACATTGACATATACCGACTTTTTTTAACGACCAAAATTAGAGAAGTAATTTATTTATTTCTTACTTCTGTGCCTCTTACTTACGTACATCTGTGCCTCTTACTTTATTTATTTCTTCTTTTTTTCTCTTTTTAAACCTGTCTATGAATTAATTAATTAGTACCCGTCAATCACGTTATGCTTAACAAAACATTTTTTTGAATGTCACGGATTTTCCATTAAAATTAGGTAAAAACACATCAATACAGGAGAAAAACACCTTAGTACATGAAACACCTCAAACCTAAGTCGAAGTGAAACTAATACTAAGTTCCGGTAATCACACGTTTTGTGCATGCTTCCAACAAGAGGAAGAACGATGAGCACAATAATCGAGCACACATAGGGCTCTTTCAACAAAACCAAAATTGGTTGATGGAAAGATCCACTCAATCTCGGTCCGATGACCATGAAGAAGATGCCTCTTCAACCTAATAGAACAAAACCTAACACAAAATCCACAACGGGATAGTGGACGACGGCTAATCCGTCTCCAAAATAAACTAAGCCAAACAAAACGTAACAACAAAATAAAAGAGTCACAACTACTTTTAAAACAAAAAAACTCGAAATAAAAATTAAATATGTCACCGAAGTTTGATAGACAACCTCGAAAAGCTTAGCAACATCGTCCCCGTTACCGAGAAGCCTCGCCACATCATCATCGAAACCACACCGCAGAGTCCCCGTCGCCGGTTCCGGGAATCTACGCCACAGCTCCGCCGCCGAGGATTGTCGCCGCACCGACGCCGTCATCGAGGAGTCACGCAGCGGCATCGTCGGTGCCGACACCGAAGACCCACACCGCACAACTGCCATAGTTGACGAGCCACGGCACGAAACCATCGTCGACAAACCTGCAGCAACACCGTCAAGCTCCGTTGTCGTCTTTCTACCTCCGGTAATGATTCGCACCTCCTCCCGCGGGACCGAGAGACGTCCAGCCGCGGCCGGAATCGTCGCCGGAATCGGCCCCAGGGGAGAAAAATAGTAGATCTAAATCTAGATCTGAAGAAAGGAAACCAAAAGGTTTTACTTTTTATGGGGAGAAAGTGTGCCCTTAACAAAACCTTTTAAGGGCATGTTTGGTTGGTGAGTTTATAAGGGAAGGGAATGGAGTGGATTCTTAAAAGGGTTATTAAGCTATATAGCCACACGGATATAGGGGATTGAGATATAGCCCACCTTTAGTTAATTTCTTGTAAATAGCCAAGTAAACTTATTAACATATTAATAAAAGACTTATTTAACACAGTCAAACATATATTTTAGGTCGTTAATAGGCTGACACATATGCAAGTAGGCTATTTATAAAGTATTTACCAAAGGTTGGCTAATTTACAATTCCTATAGTTTAGGTGGCTTATGTAGCCAATTTTTTGTTCTTAAAATTCATCATTGCTTTGTTTGGTTCATTTTTAAACGAGGTAATCATCATTATATGGAATGATCATTGCATTGATTTGATTCTTTATAAAATGGGAGGAATATGAACCATTCCCTTTGTTAATGAAATATTTTTCCCAAATTAACCTTTGCTATAACTTAATTTATTTTTATATTTGTTATCTAACAAAACCCATCCGAATATGAAACCAAAAAAAAAAAGAAAAAACTCTCAGATGAAAGAAAAAATAATAAAATGCTCAATCTTCTACCATTTCGTCGCCCAAGCTCTCTCTTGCATAACCTTTGACGAGACATTCGGCATCGTCTGCCTTTGCCGTTGTTTTCTTGCCGGAGAAGATGCTGTTGGAAATTGAGCTAAATAATTAGGTGTTTTAATTATTTAAAGCTTAATTTAATTTGTTCACTAAAAGACGAAATAGTGTGTTGTTGATTGAGAGAGTGTGTTTGCGTATGGGAAAGAGTCCCGCATGGAATAAACACTAAGGTGAAGAGCACCTTATATATGTTGTACTCAATTACCATGAGTAAACAAGTGGATGAGGGGAGAGTGTGCCATGTGGATGTGAGGTGGAGGTGAGGTGACGGACCTATGCTTCATTTCACGTTCACACCCGCCCTCGCCGGTGTCGCCACCGGCGTCCGGCTCCGGCTCTGGCTCGGGTGGCGCTTTGTAGGCGCACTTTGGCACTTCGGCACGCCGATCACGTGAGCTCGTGGTGAGTCCGGCGAAACGGCGCGGTCCGTGGAATTCTCGCGGCGATTCTCGCCAACGGTCTCGCCTCCTCATTCAGTGGTTATTTTTGGTTACTGTTCGAATAGACAGTCACGTCGCTTCGAAACAAACGGTCGTTTGGCCAATGGTCGTGTCGTTTGCGGCTGTAACTGTCGTTCGAACGAAACAGTGCGTCTGTTCGTCGAACCTCTTCACGAACGGGTACAATTGCTTATATAATCCGACTTCGGATTCAGAAATCAACAAAGGTTTTCGAACCAACTTTCTCTCTTCCCGAAACACAAATCCAAAAACATCGTTCTTGCTTATATTCGGATTTTCACTTTGTCTTGGTGCAGTCCGAATTAGACTTGTCGTATCCTGTGGTATTCTTGTACAGAACCTTAAAGAAATTTTGGAGTACTCGAAATACTATAAGAAAAGCGTTCTCATACGTGATTCAAGCCTTGACGTCTTCAATTTTGAAGAATTCTCCAACAATCTTATAGTATCTTCTGCAATGGCTACCGAGGCGTCTGTTTCGAGTTTGAAAGTGATGAGCTAGGACTTCGTCAAGTTGGATCGCTTCGACGGCACCAACTTCACCCGCTGGCATGACAAGATGCGATTCTTCCTTACTGCCATGAAGATCTTCTACGTGCTGGACCCGACGTTGGAGCCCATCCCGGAGCCAACGAACAATGATGATGAAGAACTCGAGGCGGACCGGAAGAAGCGTCAAGAGGACGAGTTGCTGTGCCGGGGACATATTCTGAACACACTGTCGGACCGAATTTACTATCTCTACACCGAAAATCCATCGGCGGTCGAGATATGGAAGGCTCTCGAGTACAAGTTCAAGGCGGAAGAAGAAGATACCAAAAAGTTCCTTGTCTCGAGTTACTTTGATTTCAAGATGTTTGATGACAAGCCTATACATGCTCAAGTTCATGAGTTGCAAGTTATCGTCAACAAATTGAGGACTGTGAAGATAGACATTCTGGAGACTTTCCAAGTTGGTGCAATTATTGCGAAGTTGCCCAATTCGTGGAAAGGCTATCGGAAGAAACTTCTTCACAACACCGAGGACTTCTCTTTGGAGCAAATCCAGAAAATCTTCGAATCAAGGAGGAATCGAGGATGAGAGAGAAGACGACGGATGCCGGTACTTCCTAGGCCAATGCGGTGAGCGCTAAAGGCAAGAGGAAGAGGAATGACAAGGAAGGATCTTCGGGTTCCAAAAAGGACTCTAAGAAATTCAAGCAATCCGGCAAATCCACGTCCGGTAACAAGCCCGTGTCCAAGGGGTCCAAAGGGGGTTGCTATGTGTGTGGCAAACCCGGTCACTATACTCGAGATTGTCGACACCGCAAGACGGATGAGAAAGAAGTCGACGCCACTATGACTGATGCTAACATAGTCACTACGTTGAGCGAACTCATGGCGGTCAACGGCAAGGTTCAAGGGTGGTGGTACGACAATTGTACTACCGTTCACGTCACCTATGATAGGGCTGCCTTCAAAACCTATTCTGAAGTCAACGATGGACAAGCGGTTTAGATGGGAAACGAGCATCGCTGTCAAGTTGTGTCATGGATCTCAACTTCACCTCCGGGAAGACGGTCACTTTGACCAATGTTCTCCATGTTCCGGAAATGTGTAGGAACCTAAGTTAGTGGTGATCTCCTAGGCAAACCGGGGATCAAATCTGTGTATGAGTCGGGCAAGCTTATCTTGACCCGTAATGGTGTATTTGTTGGCAAAGGCTATTCGAGTGAAGGGATGGTCAAACTATGTATTATTGACAATGTTATTAATGAAATTTCTCCTTCTGCTTATATGCTTAATTTCGTTTCTTTATGGCGTAGTAGATTAGCAGATATTGGTTTTAGCACTATGAAAAGATTAATTAAATGTGGTTTAATTTCGTGCAAATCTGATAAATTAGATAAATGTGAAATATGTGTGAAATCTAAAATGATAAAGAAACCGTTTTATAGTGTAGAGAGAAATTCCAAGTTGTTAGATCTTATACACTCTGATTTATGTGAATTTAATGGCATGTTAACCCGTGGGGGAAATAGGTACTTTATTACCTTTATTGATTATTGCTCTAGTTTTACATATGTGTATTTATTGAGACATAAAGATGACGCTTTTAATGCTTTTAAGGTGTATAAGGCTGAAGTAGAAAATCAATTAGGAATTAATATTAAAGTCCTTAGAAGTGATAGGGGTGGTAAATATATTCCTAGTGATTTTAATGCGTTTTGTGAAGAAAATGGTATTGTTCATGAATGTTCCGCACCTAGAACACCACAACAAAACGGTTTAGCCGAACGTAAAAATAGGACACTTCAAGAGATGATAAATGCCATGTTAATGCATTCTGAATTACATTTTAGTTTGTGGGGTGCAGCTTTACTTTCCGCATGTCATATTTTAAACCGTATTTCGTTAAAGAAAACCCAAATATCTCCGTACGAGGTATGGAAAGGGCGAAAGCTGAATATTGGGTATTTCAAAGTGTGGGGATGTCAAGCCTACTACAAAAACATGGATCCTAAAAGGACCAAGTTGGGTGCTCGAGGGATACGGAGTGCTTTTGTTGGCTATGCTACGAATAACAAGACATATAGACTTCTAAACTTAGAGTCTAATGTCATAGTAGAATCCCGAGGTGTGGAATTCTTTGGGAATCTTAACTCGAAAGAAAAAGAATCTCAAAATTCCACTAATGAAGAACCTCGAGAGGAAAGTTCATCTAGGGTAGTTGTAGAACAACCCGAACTTCGGATAAGCAAAAGAGTCCGTAAGACTAAGGATTTAGGACCTGACGAAATAGATTCTCGACTTATTTCTTTGTACCTAGTAGAAGGAAATAAAGAGAGTTTTGCTTGAAAGATTCCCATTATTGTTCTTGTTGAAGATGATCCTAAGACTTATAATGAAGCCATGGCTTCTCGAGACTCCGCCTTTTGGAAGGATGATATCCAAGATGAAATGGATTCTATTATGTCAAACCACACTTGGGAGATTGTCGACCTGCCCAAAGGGTCGAGACCTATTGGGTGTAAGTGGGTGTTTCGAAAGAAGTACCATAGTGATGGTACTCTTAACACTTACAAGGCTAGGTTAGTAGCCAAAGGATTTCGACAACGGGAAGGAATTGATTACTTTGACACATATGCTCCGGTAGCAAGGACAACAACAATTAGAGTGTTGTTTGCCTTGACTTCTTTGTATAACCTCAATGTTCATCAAATGGATGTCAAGACGGCATTCTTAAATGGAGATCTCGATGAGGAGATTTACGTGGAGCAGCCGGAAGGTTATGCGCTTCCGGGTAATGAACAAAAGGTTTGCAAACTTGTTAAATCCTTATATGGATTAAAACAAGCACCCAAACAATGGCATTAAAAGTTTGACTCAGTCATACTTTCGAATGGATTTGCTCCTAACGTTTGTGACAAGTGTTTGTACACAAAGGTGCGTGGTAACCTTGTGATCTTCCTATGTCTCTATGTTGATGATATGTTGTTTATTAGCAATAAGATGAAAGGAATATTAGAAACAAAGAGGTTTCTATCTTCCACTTTCAAAATGAAAGATCTTGGACAAGTTGATACTATTTTGGGTTTCAAGGTTCGTAGAACCAGTGGGGGTTATGAACTTAATCAATCACACTATGTTGAAAAAGTGCTTGATAAGTTCAAACATTTAAAGTTCAAAGAGGTGAACACCCCATTTGATCCAAGTGTAAAACTTGAAAAGAATGATGGAAGGGCTGTGGCTCAATTGGAATATGCTAGTGCTGTTGGTTGTCTTATGTACTTGATGCAATGTACTCGACCAGATATAGCATTCGCCGTTAGTAAAATGAGTAGATTTACTAGCAATCCAAGTGCCGAGCATTGGAAGGCCATTGGGAGAATTTTTGGATTTCTTTTGAAAACCAAAAATCTTGGACTACAATACGGTCAGTTTCCTGCCGTACTAGAAGGATATACTGACGCAAGTTGGATATCGAGTGTCGGAGATAACAAATCTACGATGGGATGGGTGTTTACACTTGTCGGTGGGGCAGTTTCTTGGAAATCAAAGAAACAAACTTGTATCACTCATTCGACCATGGAATCAGAGTTCGTGGCTCTGGCTTCCGCAGGTCATGAGGCTGAATGGTTGAGGGATCTTCTTTTAGAAGTTCCATTGGCTAAAGACAATATATCAACCGTGTCGATACATTGTGATAGTCAATCAACTTTAGCTAGAGCATACAGTGAAGTGTATAATGGAAAGTCTATAAATATTAGTCTTAGACATGACTATGTGAGGAAATTGATCAAAGATGGAATCATTTCGCTCACATATGTGAGATCAAGCTTTAATATTGCTGATCCGTTCACTAAACCTCTTGCAAGAGATTTGATGAAATCGACCTCGAGAGGTATGGGTCTTAAACTCCTTGAGTAGTGACCTGACAATGATGGCAACCCATCTTAAGGTTAGGAAATGACTAACATTAGGTTCAATGGGTACAAACAAGTCATTGATTTGGATATTCGTAACATTATATAATAATGTTGACTGTTACAATCGGGAGGTTGAGTTTTTTAACTCTTAATGAAGTTCAGTCTTGAGGACAAGTATCTATAAGTAACAGAGATGCTGTAAGAACTTTATCTATGTGAATTTCGGGATGGTGCCGTCCCAAAGTGAGAGTTGGAGTTTCTCTCATGAAAAATTCACGAGACAGGATGAGCACATGGCCATTAACGGTGCTAAGCGAGTGATATAGGCAAAGAACACTAAAGGGTGTGTGTTGAGTAACATCGACTTTATCACACGGAAAATAGGTTCAAAGCCTAGCTACCTAATTTCCGATAAAGTCTTGTGTTACTTATACTAAGGATAAGTTCAAATCGAAAGATATTTATTTGTACTAACACTCTTTGTTTCTTTTCTGGATTCTATTTTGTCTTTTCTGAACAAGTGGGGGATTGTTGGAAATTGAGCTAAATAATTAGGTGTTTTAATTATTTAAAGCTTAATTTAATTTGGTCACTAAAAGACGAAATAGTGTGTTGTTGATTGAGAGAGTGTGTTTGTGTGTGGGAAAGAGTCCCACATGGAACAAACACTAAGGTGAAGAGCACCTTATATATGTTGTACTCAATTACCATGAGTAAACAAGTGGATGAGGAGAGAATGTGCCATGTGGATGTGAGGTGGACATGAGGTGGCGGACCTATGCTTCATTTCACGTTCACACCCGCCCTCGCCGGTGTCGCCACTGGCGTCCGGCTCTGGCTCCGGCTCGGGTGGCGCTTTGTAGGCGCACTTTGGCACGCCGGTCACGCGGGCTCGTGACGAGTCCGGCGCAACGGCGCGGTCCGCGAAATTCTTGCGGCGATTCTCGCCAACGGTCGCGCCTCCTCATTCGGTGATTATTTTTGGTTACCGTTCGAATAGACAGTCACGTCGCTTCGAAACGAACGGTCGTTTGGCCAACGGTCGTGTCGTTTGCGGCTGTAACTGTCGTTCGAACGAAACAGTGCATCTGTTCGTCGAACCTCTTCACGAACGGGTACAATTGCTTATATAATCCGACTTCGGATTCAGAAATCAACACAGGTTTTCGAACCAACTTTCTCTCTTCCCGAAACACTAATCCAGAAACATCGTTCTTGCTTATATTCGGATTTTCACTCTGTCTTGGTGAAGTCCGAATTAGGCTTGTCGTATCCTGTGGTATTCTTGTACAGAACCTTAAGAAATTTTGGGGTACTCGAAATACTATAAGAAAAGCGTTCTCATGCGTGATTCAAGCCTCGACGTCTTCAATTTCGAAGAATTCTCCAACAGATGAGACACCGACAATGAAGACGACGGAGGTGTGGATCTAAGTTTCGTCGGAGAAGACGGCTGCGGAGGGGCATCAAGTGTTGGGGCAAAGGGTTAAGGGACAAAAGAAATACCGTAGATGATAGAGTGAGTGGTCCAGTCCGTTGCCGGAATAAAGACCACATTCAACGCCTACGCTGCCGTTCGAAGCGCTTCCAGATTGTTCCGGCCAGAGAGATGAACGACAGTCTCATGAATAAGCATGAAGTCGGGTGGTTCGTCGATTTGCAGAGCTTCTTTCATGTTGCCTACTTCATCGGCGACTTGCAGAGGGAATGAACTAGCTTCATTTTTTTTTTCTAACTCATGTGATTTTGAATGAGGATAAAAAAAATGTATAATAGGAACATAAAATTTTCATCAATAAAAAAAATGTGTAGAAGGAATCTCATTAGGTTGATGAATTCACATGATTTATTTTTCCTGTAGAAGTAATATAATCTGATTTTGAAATCTCAGTCGATGATTTTTTCCCCAAATCTTTGAAGAAGATAAGGGTATTTTGTAAATGTTACTTTCCGTTCTGTTAACCTAAAAATACGAAGCAAACAAAGAAATGTCATTTCAATTCCATTCTATTGCTGTCTGTGAAATTGGGGAAAAGCAGAGGAGCGCCGAAACCCTAGTTCTCGATTGAAGTTTCTCCGTCGCCTCCGAACGTCGGAACTCAGTCTCATGCATCCAATTCTTCTCCTTCTCTTCGCTCTATTGAGCTTTCGTCTCCGATTCTTGGAGTTTCCCGGTGTGGAGCAACCTTCTGGGTAAGGTATGGAGGATCTTTGTAACAAGTGGCAGAAGCTCAACGTTACTGAAGATGAATCTGAGGTGGTGGCCATCGACGAAGATTATCTTGACGAAGATGAAGATGAAGCTCAAGTCCTTGGCAAGCTCTTGACAGACAAATCCTATAACATGAGGGCTCTTGAAATCTGTTATGGGCAACCTGTGGAACGTCAAGAAGGGGTTGGAGATTAGTGAGCTTCAAGATTCGGTGTTGAAGTTTAGCTTCGGAAGTGAGGAGGAGAAAGAGAAGGTGTTGGACAACGAACCTTGGCTCTTTGACAAGGCTCTCCTCAGTCTCCCAGACCCGACGACTGGGGACTGTGTGGGTCCGGGACCCTCAACGAATACCTGTTTTTTGACACAAATACATGGACTACCGTTGATTGCGACATCGGCAAAGCTGGGTGTGATGCTTGGTGAGAAGATTGGGAAAGTGCTCAAAGTTGATACGGATCAACGTGGGAGGATTCGTGACAGTTTTATTCGTGCTCGGATAGCCCTGGACATATCTAAACCTTTATGCAGAGGTTTCCCCGTCCAGCTGGGGGCCAAAGCTGATAAGATTTGGTGTGAAGTGAAATACGAGAGACTCTCTCTTGTATGTTTTCACTGTGGTATTATTGGTCTCCAGTGGGATTCCTGTACACTGAGTAACGCTCCCAAGGAAAAACTGACGGGGGGCTTTGGCTACGGAAGCTTTATGGCTGGAGTGGCCTCAAATCGACTTGCTTCGCCTGTTCTTCGGTTCCCGGCGAGCGCAGCTGATGGGAAAAGGAGAGGGGAATCTTGAAGGAGGGCCTATGAAGAAGAAAGCGAGACCAAGAAGAAGGAGTCCTCGATGTTTAATGGCAGAGTCAGTGGAGCCAACCGTCATTCCCCTCGGCAGTCGAATGAGTAAGCGACGAACCCACCTTCTACCGCAGCCCCTCAGGCAAAGGACCCCATGGCCACTGATGACGATCCCCAGGCGTTTGGTGTTCCGAAGCCGACGACCCAGGTCACCCAGCCCCCTTTTCCCACTGGAACCGCGACGGTGAACCTGTCCACGACGACGCCGATCGCTAATCCGAAACCCTCTCCTCCCCTGACCGTTGGAGGGACGCCTATGCATCGGGAAACAAAGAAATTGAAGACGGTGGCTGATGGTCCAGTTCCCAGGAGCACACCCACGCCTCCAGTGTTTGCTGCCTCGATGTAGGGTAGTCTGCATAGTCCCGAGATGAGTGATTTCTCGCATGATGAGGTGAAAGGGTCGGAGAGCGAGGGTAGAAGGAAAATGACAGGATCGTCGAAACGACAATTGAGTAACGCTATAAAGGAAAAATTGAAGACCTTTTCGTCCTTCTCTCAGACTGGGCTGAACAAAGGGCCTCTCCGCGCTAAGCCCAACTCTGACTGGCTTCCTCATCCAAACGAGCTGGGTTCTACGAGATTGGGCAAGGCCCGTGAACTGATCCCCTCACGTTCTGCTCCAGGTTCGTCAATCACCTCACTTCTGGGGGGAGCTTGTGGCGGAGCGGCTAGGACAGCTGACCCAGCGTCGGAGAATGTTGGCCAGGCGGACTTCTGGAAATAGTGGCGGTTTTTCGGGAGTTTTCCCTGCTACGGCTGGACCCATTCTTGCTGGTGGTGATAGAGGCTCGTTGGAGGGTGACTTAGACCAGGGAACCTGTGCTCGTGTGGATTTGGAGCTGGTCCGTGTCCCGAAGGTTATGCACGCATCTTATAAGAAAAGAGCAAGACGCACGACGGCTGGTTCTGGACAAGAAAAGAAGGCTCACCATCATGACACGGAAGTTCATGAGGGCTCGGAGGATGAGTGTAGCCTCTCCAAAGTGGTGAAGATGAGAGGTAGCACCTATCTTGCGGGTAATGACGAGAAGTTGGTCATCAAGCTCGAGACCCACGCAAACGCGGCTCTTGTGTCCACTGGGGGCAGTCACATGAGCTTGTTGTCCCTGCCCCGCACAGATCCACACTTTCAACCGTTTCTGCGATCATGGATTCGGCTGAGAAATCCTCTACGATTTAAGCGGCGCCCCGCGGTGACGAGGGCGATCGGGAGCAATGATTTCCTTGCTATGGAACGTCCGGGGTTTGGGCAACCCCGAGACGAAGAGAGCTCTTCAGTCGCACTCTCAAAAGTTTAAACCCGACTTGATTTTCTTGTCGGAAACAAAACTTACGAGTAGTTCGGCTGAACGAGTTCGTGTTATGTTGGGTTTTGAAAATTTCTTTGTGGTGGATCGAGTGGGTCTTAGCGGCGGTCTTATGCTTTTGTGGAGGGATACGATTAGTTTCACTCTCGGGTCGTATTCCCGTTTCCATATTGAGGGAGCCGTATGCGATGAGGACGATGGGTGTTGGAGATTTATGGGCATCTACGGAGACCCGGTGGCTGCTAACCGGAAACACTCTTGGGACCTTATCCGACGAGTGATGGCCTCGCACTTTGGGACATGGCTCGTTGGAGGAGATCTCAATGAGGTGGCGGATAATTGCGAGTTGAGTGATGGAAGGACTCGAGACTCTTACCTTCTTGAGTCGTTCTGGCACTTAATGGAGGATTGTGAACTTGAGGATTTGGGCTTCGAGGGTGGTGCTTTTACGTGGCGTCGCAGCTCGTCGCCGGATAGTATCTAGGAGAGACTTGATCGTTGTCTTGCTAAGTCAGACTGGAGAGCGCTGTTTCCGGTGGCGAAGGTCCGTCATCTTGAATATTGGAATTCGGACCATCGCCCACTTCTCGTGGTTCGCAAGGGCACTATTGATTTTTACAACCGGAGGAGAGTTAAAAGGTTCTTCTTCGAAGAAGCTTGGTGCGACGAAGTGGAGTGTGGAGAAATTATTTGGAAGGAATGGGAGAGTATGGGCAGCTCCGGGGATCCTTGCTCGTTGATCGAATCCTTAAGTAGATGCAAGGAAAAACTCACGCGATGGAACTCCGGAAAGAAGGCGGAGCTTACGAACAAGATCGAGAGACAAAAGAGAATTGTCAACCAGGCCGGGGATAGAAGCTTCGGAGGGGATCGGGGAGACTTAGCTCGGGAACAACGTACTCTTGACGGGCTTCTCGAGAAGGATGAATTGTATTGGAGGCAACGGAGTAGGATGGCGTGGATGAAAAGTGGAGACAAGAACTCGAGACTTTTTCACCGGAAAGCCACTACGAGAAGGAGGAGGAATGGTATCCTGGGACTCTACGATGATTCCGACGCATGGAGGGAGGGTGATAAAGATATCGAGGGGGTGATCTCTTCCTACTTCAAGGAGATATTTCTCTCGTCGAGACCCGGTTTGTTGAACGTCGAAAGGGCGCTTGTCGGGGTGGAGCCAAAAGTTACACCGGACATGAATCGACACCTTCTTAGTCCCTTTGAGAAAGATGACGTGAAAGCTGCCCTCTTCTCGATGGATCCTATTAAAGCCCCCGGGAGTGATGAGTTTCCGGCCCTTTTCTACCAAAAAAATTGGGGGGTGGTGGGGGATCGTGTGACCGAGGTGTGCTTGGGAGTCTTGAATAATGGGGATTCGGTCTCGGTGTATAAAATTATTTCAAAGTGCCTTGTTTCTCGTTTGAAGGGTCATATGGGGAAAATCAAGGCGCCTCTGTAGGGGGGGGGGGGGCGTCAAATCTTCGACAACGTTATGGTTTGCTTCGAAGGAATCCACACGATGAAGAGGGGCCGATTTGGCAACGACAATCACGCCGCCTTGAAATTTGACATGGCTAAAGCATACGATCGTGTGGAGTGGACGTTCCTAGAGGAAATCATGGGGAAGTTGGGCTTCGATCGTAGATGGGTGGAGAAAGTCATGCGTTGTGTGTCATCGGTGAGATTCTCGTTTAACATCAACGGGACCATTCGGGGCTCACTCAAACCGGAAAGAGGCCTCCGCCAAAGTGACCCCTTTTCCCCATTTCTCTTTCTTTTGTGTGCGGAAGGTCTCTCTAGACTTCTCATGGAAAAGGAACGGATGGGTCTCATTAAAGGGGTAAGATTTGGTCGCGATGAGCTTCAGGTTTCCCATTTACTCTTCGCCGATGATAGCCTCATCTTCTTCCGGGCGTGTTTGGAGGAGAGTGACAAGGTTGCAAGATGCCTCTCGACTTACTCCGTGGCTTCGGGTCAAGTTGTCAACTTTTCCAAATCCGACGTGTGCTTTGGGAGCGATGTTCCGGACGAGTTGAAAACGGAGGTGGCCGAGAGCCTCGGGGTATCTATTACGCCATGTCACAAGCGCTACCTCGGGCTGCCGACTTTCTCAGGGCGGAGGAAGTGTGAATTATACTCTTTTATCCGAGATCGGGTTTGGGAGAAGATCAAATCTTGGAGGGAGATTTGTTTCTCCCACTCGGGTCGGAAAGTCCTTATCAAGGCGGTCCTCCAAGCCATCCCGGGTATGTGGCTAGTTGTTTTCGCCTCCCGAAGACTCTTGTGAATGATATTCATCGGATTATTGCTAAGTTTTGGTGGGGGAGTCGAGAAAATGAGAAAAAGATACATTGGTGCAAGTGGAGCGAACTTACGGCTCACAAATGGGAGGGGGATTGGGTTTCCATGACTTGGAGCGCTTCAATCATGCTCTCGTAGCGAAGAATGTGTGGAGGCTTGTGAGGAAGACATGCAGCCTCACCGACCGGGTTTTCCGGGCTTGTTACTACCCCGACGGAGATCTCCTCAGTGCCAAGTGTACCTCGAATAGTTCCTCCTTGTGGCGTAGTCTTGTTTGGGGAAAGGAACTCATTAACCTCGGAACGAGATGGAAAATTGGGGATGGGGAGTCGGTGAGTGTCGTGGGCGATCGTTGGATTCCTCGCTCCAATAACTCTCTTGTCCCCAATCCTTCCCTTATCCCTATAGACATGCGGGTTGCGGAGCTCAAGCACAACAACGGGGAGTGGAATGAAGCCTTGGTCCGAGCTATGTTTGACGGTGAGGAAGCGAGTGATATTCTTGCCATCCCGATTAGCGAAGGAGGGATCCCCGACAAGCTTCGGTGGCACTATTCTATCGACGGGGAGTACTCGGTTAAAAGAGGATATCGCCTAGCCATGACCTCTTCTGAAATGGCCTCCTCCTCTACTCCGAGGGCTACCGCTACGTGGTGGAAAAATCTTTGGAAGCTGAAACCTTCGGGTGGAGAGTTTGTAAAGGCTGGATTCCGGTGAAGTTGGCTCTCTTTAAAAAAAATCACTCAAGACAACTGATGCCCCCTATGTCATGGAGGTCCGGAGACGGTATTCCACGCTATATGGAGCTGCCGGTGGGCCCGTAAAGTGTGGGATCTCTCGCGCTTCAAAGACGTGGTTAGTAACTTCCGGGGAGAGGATACCACCTCTTTCTTCATCGAAACTATGGAGTCAACCGAGGTTAGTAACTTGGATTTTTTTATGATTTTGGTTTGGGAGATTTGGAACCATAGGAACAATGTGGCGGCGGGTCATGACAAATGGACTCCGGGTGAACTCGTGGCTTGGGCTGCTGGGTTCCTCGAGGAGTTTCGAACTGCCGAAGGGGATTCGGTGCCGGTGGCTAAGGGCCGGGAGGCGCTGATTACTAAGTGGCAGCCCCCACCCATTGGCACGTTGTCTATCAATGTTGTCGCGGCCATCGATTCGAGGGACGGGAAGTTTGGGACCGGATGTGTTATCCGAGACCACTGGGGATGGGTTATCGCGTCTGAAATCTTGGTTAGACACGTCGGGTTCCCCCCTCGCTTGCGGAGGCCTATGCCGTACTTGGCGGGATGCGGTTAGCAGCGGAGCTCGGGCTGAATCGGATCGAGGTGCAATCGGATTGTCTTGGGGTGGTCCGAGCGGTGAATAGCGAGACGGTCCCGGCCACGGAACTTGGGACTATCGTGGAGGATATTAAGGTTAGATGTCATGCTTTTTCTAGTTGTGGTTTTTCTTTTATTCCCCGTTCTTGTAATGTTGCGGCTCATAATGTGGCTAGATATGCTCTTAGTTTTAACTCTAATTCGCGATGGTTGGGGTTTGTCCCACCTTGCGCTATGCGAGATGTTATTCACGATCAAACTTGTTGATGTAACCACGGTATTCCTCCGCCATAAGCGAGGGTTTTTAATAGATTTTTCGCGTGGTGCCGCCCACGTTTTCAAAAAAAAAAAAAAAATCCATTCTATTGCTATTCCTATTCCTATTCCTATTCCTATTACCATTCTCATTCTAATTATTGTAACAAATTATATAATTCTAAAATCGAGGCAATTCTATAACGTATATATCCCTATCAAATGACTATATATTCCCAACGGTGTACAAACCTAATATTGACTTTCCTTACACAAAAATCAAAGAGTGTGTGATACGCATATTGACAGTTTTTGT
Organism: Urtica dioica subsp. dioica; assembly: GCF_054948205.1. Taxonomy (NCBI): domain Eukaryota; kingdom Viridiplantae; phylum Streptophyta; class Magnoliopsida; order Rosales; family Urticaceae; genus Urtica; species Urtica dioica. Next base: position 40,025,653 of record NC_142761.1, read on the forward strand.
TTACAGGAAAATACAAGAAAGTTCAGCTCTTAATAAGAGACATATTAACTTATTTTAAGGTATAATTTAAGAAAGAAATGTTGAGGATACTGGTTTGATCAATTTCAAAGATTTTTTGCGTATCACATTTTCCCATGAAAATTCGAATGACCATGAAAGTTTCCTTGGACTACCGTTGCTTTGTATATTTGATTTAATAATGGTAAAATATCAATTGTATCCCATGTATTTAATCGAAATGCGAGATTAATCATTTCAATTTCTAGAAACATCAGACATATTCTTTCCGTTTAATATAAATGACATATACATCCCCTAAAAAATATTATATTACAAATATCACCATTTTCGTTTATTTTTTACAAAAAAAAAAAATTGAACTCCCCAAAATACACTTAATGAAATAATTTTTTATTTTTTATACACAAAAAAATTAAATAAAAAATTTCTCTATAAAAAGTTAAGGATTTTTTTTATAAAGAGAGATTTTTTTTAATAAAATTGTAAATAAATATTTATTCTATTAAGGGTATTTTGGGGAGTTCAAATTACTTTTTTGTAAAAAAATAAACAAAATGGGTGATATTTGTAATATAACATTTTTTTAGGGGAGGTATATGTCATTTGTATTAAACTGAAGGGATATGTCTGATATTTCTAGAAATCGAAGGAATTAATCTCGCATTTCGATTAAATACATGGGATACTTATTGATATTTTCCTTTTATTAAATCAAATATGCAAAGCAACAGTAGTCCAAGGAAACTTTCATGGTCATCTGAAGGGATACTATTGATATTTTCCATTATTAAATCAAATATACAAAGCAACAGTAGTCCAAGGAAACTTTCATGGTCATCCGAATTTTCACGGGAAAATGTGATACGCAAAAAATCTTTGAAATTGATCAAACCAGTATCCTCAACATTTCTTTCTTACATTATACCTTAAAATAAGTTAATATGTCTCTTATTAAGAGCTGAACTTTCTTGTATTTTCCTGTAAACAAAAACTGTCAATATGCGTATCACACACTCTTTGATTTTTGTGTAAGGAAAGCCAATATTAGGTTTGTACACCGTTGGGAATATATAGTCATTTGATAGGGATATATATGTTATAGAATTGCCTCGATTTTAGAATTATAATTTGTTACAAATTAGAATGAGAATGGTAATAGGAATAGGAATAGGAATAGGAATATAATGGAATTGAAATGACATTTCTTTGTTTGCTTCGTATTTTTAGGTTAACAGAATGGAAAGTAACATTTACAAAAAAAATTGATTCCTCTTTATATTTTCCCATTAATAATTGTCTATGAAATATACTTTGATCAATTCAACTTGTTATCCGGGTCGGTGAGATTTTTTCTGAGGCCCTTTTTATTTTAAAAAAAAAATAAAAAATTCAACTTGTTACGATATCACTGTCATTAATTGATGACTATTCCAAGTTGCTGAAGAATTTCATCATAAATAAAAAAAAAAATAGTATTTTTTATTTTCCGTTTACTTTCCAGCCATGTGCCATTGAATTTCAATTTATTAACATATTCTATACGGAAAATAACAAATATTAAATTATAGAGTAATTTGAACATAAGGTGTACCAAGCTAAAAGTCAAAAGTCGTAAAAGTAGACTTTCTCAACTGCTCAGGTGTGAACTAAAATTATATAATCATAATCATACTATACGCATCTATAAAAACCACATCACAACTTTTTGCTTACTACTACAAACAAACCAGAAAATCTCCAAAAGAAAAAGTGTTATACCTTTTTCATAATCTGAACCCTGCAAAACAAGTCCCAAAAAGAGAGAAAAAAAAATGTCTCCTCACTTTGTGCTGATCCCATTAATGGCACAAGGCCACATGATTCCCATGATTGACATGGCGAGGCTTTTCGCTGAGCGTGGGGTTTTGGTGAGCTTAGTCACAACTCCTCATAACGCGTCGAGGTTCAAATCAATCATTGCTAGGGCTAGAGATTCTGGTCTCCCAATCCGGCTTGTTCAGATAAAGTTCCCTAGTGAGGAAGTTGGCCTCCCAATTGGGTACGAAAACCTAGACAGCTTGCCTTCGAGAAGCCTTCTTGGGAAGTTCTTCAATGCCCTAAACATGCTACAACAACCCATAGAGCAATACCTTCTACAACAAACCCCTAGCCCTACTTGCATAATCTCAGACAAGTCTCTCTTTTGGACGTCGGATATCGCCAAGAAGTTTGGCATCCCGAGGATTGTTTTCCACGGTATGAGTTGCTTCTCTCTCTTGGCCACTCACAACATCAAACTCCACAATTCTCATCGATCAGTCGCTTCAGACTCTGAGCCTTTTATGATTCCTGGCTTGGCTCGGGAGATCCAAATCACAAGAGCTCAGCTTCCCGGTGCGTTTGTGGTCCAACCCGATTTGGACGACTTTAGGCACAAGATGGGAGATGCCGAGTCGAACTCTTTTGGTGTGGTAGTGAATAGTTTTGATGGGATAGAGGAAAGCTCCCATGACTTGCTCTCCAAGGCACTAAACAAGAGGGTTTGGTGCATTGGCCCGGTTTCACTATGCAACAAGGAGGATTCAGACAAGGTGGAGAGAGGAAACGTCGCGTCGATTGGTCGAAGCCAATGCCAAGAGTGGCTAGATCGAATGGAGCCCAACTCGGTAGTGTACGCTTGTCTCGGCAGCCAGTGTCGTTTAGTGGCAGCTCAACTTATAGAGCTCGGTTTGGGACTAGAGGCATGTGGTAGGCCATTCATTTGGGTGATCAAGAAAGAAAAGAACTTTGAGGAGTTTGAGGATTGGCTATTGAAAGAGAAGTTTGAGGAGAGGATCATGGGGAAAGGGCTCTTGATCAAGGGTTGGGCCCCTCAGATGTTGATCCTGGCCCACCAAGCGGTTGGGGCGTTCTTGACGCACTGCGGTTGGAACTCCACCATCGAAGGGGTTTGTTCAGGCTTGCCTTTGATCACTTGGCCACTTTTTGCTGAGCAATTCTTGAACGAGAAGTTGGTCGTTGAGGTTTTGAGGATCGGTGTCAGGGTCGGGGTAGAAGTGCCCGTTAGGTGGGGCGATGAAGAAAAGGTTGGGGTTTTGGTGAATAGAGAAGATGTGAGAAGCGCTGTAGATATTGTCATGATGGACGGTCGAGATATTGATGATCAAGAGGGCCAAGGTAGAAGGCAAAGAGCCAAAGAGCTAGGTGAGATGGCTAGAGCCGCAACTGACGAAGGAGGGTCTTCTCACTTGAGCATTTCGTATTTGATTGAAGACATAATTAAACAAGTCAAGGGTTAGATTATTTTTATTTTATATTTATACACACACACTCACGTACATACATATGTAAGTGTGAAGACATAATTAAACAAGTTAAGGGTTAGAACTTTTTTTTATTATTTATACATACACTCACTATGGGGGTATAAAAGTAAATTTTTATTATGTATTGGGCTTCGGTTCGGATAAATGCCAAATAAATGATCCAGTCCAGCTCAAAGAGAAAAGATCCAAGCCTAGTTCACAGAGAAGTCATCCAGTTCGCCAGTGCTGACGAAGTCGTGGTCAACCCGCAATCTCGCCGAGAAGATCGGATCTAAGACTTGACCAGTCTGCAACGTGGCGAGGACGAGCTGATCAACACGTGTCCAAGAGATGATCCTTTCTTCGCTTATAAATAACAACTGTTGTATTCATTTTCACACACACAAGCTTTCACCTTGTCTCACATTTTTATTTGAATCCTTTTAGTCTTTTGTTGAGTTCGCCTGATTGAGCTGTACTTCGCACTGTGTAAACATTCAATATTAATAAAGATCCATTTCTTTTATATTTTGTATCAATATTTCTTTTGAACTAAATCGAGTTTTATTTAGTTTCTTATATGAAGTCTTCTGAGACCTATTATTAAATAAAACAAATATATTGTATAATTATTTGTGATTGTTGACAATCCCGAAATCGACATCAACAATTTGACGCCGTCTGTGGGAAACTTCAGAAAAACCAACATCGAAAGAAACAACTCTCCCAAAAAAGAAATATCATGTCTTCCACCCCGACTCATTATAAATCAGGCGAGGAAATCCCTCCCGGGATTAGAGCAATCCTGGTTATGCTAAATAAGAAGTTTGAAAGTCAGGAAGAAACCAACCGAGCTCTCAACGCTCGGCTGGACTCCTTCACGACCCCTCTGAACACTCCGGATCCACGATCAAGATTCGGCGAAATGACCACCTCTGAGTCGGCTCGGAATGCGGCGTCAGCTGCACAGACGGGCTGAGCTCTTCCTCCAGGCATCCAATTGGACTTTATTGAGATTCAGGTCTCCCGAGGGTTAGACCAGAACCCCTGTCCGAGCTTCCAGCTCGGCGGGACTTCAGATGAGGCTGCCCCTGAGGCACGAAATGATCCGATCGGGCTGCCCCCGCCCCCGCCGGCAGGAGCACCCTTCGGGTCCTTCCCAGCGAACTCCAGACCTCGTCCCTCGGTGACCTCGCAAACATTCGTCGCCCAAATCCCGGACGAACTGAATCAGACCCACAACAAATCCGGTCGAAGTCATGACCATCACACCACTGCGCACGGGACTTCGCTGTTCTCAAAATGGCGAACCCAGCATGATTGAATTTGAGAAATTTAAGGAGACTATGGCAGCCGAGTTGAGGGCTGTTCATTCAAAGTTTCATAGTGCGACCAGTTCGGCCCCTGAAATAGACCGACTCGTCGCCGAAACAGGAAGGACTCCGTTCGCCTCCCGCGCCGGGAAAGTTCGCCTCCCGCGCTACAATGGCACCTCGAACCCGAAGGCCTATATTCTATCCTTTAGAATACTCCATTGCAGGAACCATCGTACCTTCCTTACAAAGCCCGTCGAGAAGAGTATTCATGGTGAGCGAATCAGGACGACTCCCGCTTTTAATGGCCACTGAGAGCACTGAGAAGTCTGACTTTGCACTGTTTGACCGCCGCAAACACTTAGCAACAATGTTCAGAGTACAGATGTCAGGTTGGGAATCATTCCGACGAAACCTAACGAGGTGTGAGTACATAGAGACCACAGTGGAGAGCTGGTTCATCTTCGACATTGAACCAATCAATTGATTGAAACTTTAAATAGAAGGGATGAGTCTCATATCAGAGAAGGTATTGAAGAGATGTAGAGTTTCGACTACAGTAAAGTCTCTCAATTTGTATCACGTTTGGACCAATTTCTCAAACTGATCAGCGCGTGAACTATAATAGCGAAAATGGGTAAAGAGAGAAGCATAATTACCGGTTGAGAACTGGAAAGCTTTCATCTTCAAACCCATTTCCAATCTCAGCAAGCTGAACCTGATCGACTCTCTTCTATCGAAACTCAGAGCACCAATCTCTCTCGTTCACTTATCTTTTCTAATATATTTTTACCCTAATTCTAGAAGGCGGGCTTATTGGACGTAATAAAATATAATCACATTCTCATTAATCTTAATAAGTAATTACATTCTAAAAAATGTGAATGAGATTTGTTATTGGGATCGTGCTATAATTTTTTATATTTAAAATAGAGAAAATTAAAATTAACTGTTTATATATTATCGATCTATAGTACTGATATAAATATTATTATTTAATTTATTCATGTACATAATAAACTTAATTAACAATATACTATAAAAATATATAGTAATAATTTTTTACGTATATAATAGATTTTTAAATTTAATGTATGTATATAATATATATATATATATACACATTATATGTAAACAATACCATATTTAAATTTATGTAAATAATATAATATCTATAATACCATATTTGATATAATATACATATTTGAAGTTATGTAAATAACACCATATTTAATGTAATATATATACGACTTCGGAAAAAAACACGTCGTACATAGTAGATTTTTACATTTAAAACATGTATACAACTTAGAAGATAATATATATATATATATATATATATATAGTTGTAAATAATATCACATATATACGGCTATAAATAATATTATATATAATATACCATATACTTATATATAGAAAAGCATGTACGCCTTAGTCTTAACACCTATACATATATGAGTGTGACTTAGGTAAATTATAACAGATAAAATAAATAAACAGACAAGGATTCCCATGAAGTAATCTAAATAACACTTATTTGGTGGTATTAAAATTATCTCATTATTTTAAGGTAATTTCATTACTTAGTTAATCACATTTTCATTAATAAACATTTACGCATATCAAACATAGTACTCTTAAGATTCTAGTAATGTGATTAACATTACCCCCAACCAAACACACATTTAATAAATATTTGGTAACGTAAACTATATTCAGCCTATGGCATGCTAATTCGAGATCTATCCCTATCATATCGGTCTGAGACTATGCAAAGATATCTAAATAATTAGACAGAAAAGTGGTGAGATCGTTTTTGGTACTTGATTCGAGGTATTTTTCTATCATGAGCTTCTTTTCTGATTGCTCGGGGTCGGGGATGATCTATCCCACCTTGTCGTCAGGCCGATTGCTCCTCGGCTTGGAAGATACGGATCGAAGTCCGCGTTGATCGTCATCACTTTGTGAACATCTTTGTTCTTGAGGTAGACGGCATAGCAACTTCTTGATCGGTCGTGAACTTTATCTTTAGGTACTCCACTGATGTGATGGCTCCGAGTGCTTGCAGAGTGGTCTCCCAATGATTGCATTGAATGCTGATTTGCCAGGAACTACCACTCATTTGGTGTTGATAGTTTTTGTTCTTGGATTTTCTCTCACAAGTTATTGGGACCTAGATGTTCATTTTGGCTTGATGGAATCGCCGAATCCATAGAGATTTTCCGCGCCAGTGAGTCTTTCTTGAGATCCGTCTTATCGAATGTTTCTTTGTAAAAAAAACATCGACAACGCTTCTGTTGTCTACTAGAATCATGTGGACGTTCCTGCTCCTGACAAGAACCGAGATCACCAGAGGGTCATTAAGTACATTACCCATCGAACATTACCCATTGATGTTTTGGATGTATATATTTGCTTTTGGATATGTAGTTTATTTTTCATGTATTATGATGGTCACAGTGACACTTGATCTAAATCCTGAAGTGATCATGGACATTGGGTTATGTTACTGAGCTCTTTGACTCATTCGCTAAAAGGCTATTCATGCTAATCACAACTTATTTCTCAGAGCATAATTCGAGTGGGAAATGATTTACAGATACGGAATCCAGCCTTCCTGAAAGAAGGTTAATGTTCTCTCACCTAAGGGTTGATTCCAGAACCGATAGATTGCGCGCACTTTCGAAGTAAGTAACGTTCAAAAGAATCTTTCGCTGGGGAAGCAACAATGCTTAGTGCTGATATGTATCAAGAGAAGTATAACGGAAAAATTGACTTATCTTGACACGGGTTGAACCTGGAGGATCTTGATCACGAACTGACTATATCACTGGACACTCGTCACGATGAGTAAATATAATTCTAGTATAAAGGAGAGTTCAGTCTTGGTTTACAAGGTGGAGTATTTGACCAAGATTAAACGAATCGATGGAAAAAGAGAAAGGACTATTTCGTCTTTTTCATCGGATTTGTTAAGCTTCTATTACTAGGTCCATAGTCCCCGATTAGGCTCTGATAAAGGCGGATAAGAACTTTCGTATAATAATGTTTATCATTATTAATCTCACTTGCTGTAATTGTGATTGACAGCATTAATTCTGGAAAACGGGTATTCGCAGACTTAAACAAATATTTATGGTAGAATTGTTTATTTATTGTTTGATCAAGTAAATAAACAATTATTAATTATTTGTTTATTGTTGGACCAAGTAAATAAATGATTAATTGAGTTTTAAGCAATTATGCCTTGCACAAAATATGAAAATCGGATTTGGGAATTTCGGCATAGGAGTTGCGCAAAGCCCCCTTGGCCGTGTGCCTAAAATTCGACTTTTCAATATTGGTATTTTCCAATATTCTGGAAGATTCCATGAATATCTCATTTTACTATTATAAATAGGGGTTCATGAGAAGGCCAAAATAAGCAATTATTTGGTGAAAATTTCGTGCATCCTAGCCTCTCCTTGGCCGTGCATCTGCCTCTCCCTCCCCTCGGAAATTCGTTTCCATTCTTAGTAAAATAAGAGAGAGATCTCGAAACACCTAGTTTCGTGATCTAGTGAGATAAAGACTGTGCCCACTCATCTTTCTTATTCGTCTCGGAGATTACGTTTCGGAAGACTAAGGTGTCATCACATCGAGTCCTTGAAGTAGAGTCCCTTATTTGATCGTGTGGAGGCTTGTACGTTCAAGACGAAGACGGATTGTGAAAGCTTTCAGTTCGTGAACCGAAAATCAATGTAAGTACTCGTTTACTCTTATTTCGGTTGCTTGACATATATGCTCTCGTATAATTTTTAAATTAACGTAAATCTAGATCTTGTCATATAATCATTGAATTAATTAGCTCATGATTAGCGTAATTAATTACTTTTCCGCATTAATATGGTTATATGGGAGAATCATCCCCGACAAGTGGTATCAGAGTTAGTCGATTTACTTAATTAATTGATTCGTTCATGTGATTAAATTTAATATGGTTTGAATGAATTTATATTTTGATACGAAGTTCATGCAATTCAATATATGATTATGTGAATTTTGATTTGTGGTTGATCGTAGAATTTTTTATTCTCGCTTTTCTAGATTTTTGTACACCCGAAATTCAAAGGGTATAGGATTTTTTGTAAATCTTTATTATTATTATTATTGTTGTAATCCGACGAGCGATGTTCTTGATCACGACGATCGGCGAGAGATGAGATGGACAGACAACGAAGAAGCATGACGGACGAAGAAAGCCTCAACGACTACGCCACAAGAAAACTTGTAACAAAATTTTGTGACAAGTTTCGGCCATCCTCTTCTTGCAGGGCCGCGTCCTCGTGGCGGCGGCGGTCCGGTGCAGCCTCAAGTCTAATCTTGACCTTGGCCAATATTAGAGGATTCGTCCGGGCCTCAGCCCGGAAACCCTAGTGGGCCCATGGGCCCACTTATTAAAAAAAAATTACCGAAAAAAGAATTAAGTTTTTAAATGTTTTATTTAATTAATTGTATGGGCTGAGCCCTAATGATTTTTATTTAAAACATTACAAAATAAATGATTATGATATCGATTTATTTTAAATGGGACATTGGAATGGGCCCTAACTTAATTAATTTTTTCGATAAAAATTAGAAAAATTAAATAATTTGATATTGATTTATTTTTCTAAGAGACATAAGAATGGGCCCAATTGAATCCATGGGCCAATATGATGGGGCTCATCTTGATTTACTTTATAAGAGTCAATTAGGATACGATCAACACGAATCAAACCATGCTTGCTATGCTTGTTTATTTAATTGCTTTGCCATGCTTGTATGCTATAACTTAGATCATGTATCGTATGTTTATGGTTGTCATGGGCTTTCATTCATTAAAATTGTCTAATTAGATTAGGATAGTTAACTAATGAATGAGTTGAACGGATCGGAGAGCTTTGTCACCAAGCCGATAAGAGGCTAAGCTGAGAGATACTTAAGAAGACCTAGTGTCTCACCTTCTTTACTGGGAGCTTTTCCGTGAAGGAATTCTATTAGGATAATCAAGACTAGAATGTCACAATTTTCCTAATCACTAAGCTATATCGAAACTTATTGTTTTTAAGGGTAGCTTAGAATCACTCGAGTTTTTAATATGATTTAGTGAACACAAGTGTATCACCTAGATTAAAGTTAATGCTAGGAAATTAAAATACTAAAAGTATATTGAGTCTTAGACCTCCAACATTGACACAACACCGTGAGGATGAAAGATCCCCTCGTGACCGGCGGGTTTTCTAAACATGGTGGTCAGTTCCATTTGGAAGGGCTTTTCTGATTCCAATACCAAGGTTGTGTCTCTGACGATAGGTGGGAGGGTTGATCTCTGCGTGTCCTAGTTATGCTAGGGCGTATGGGCTAGATTTCTTTCACTGAAATGTTGGGTCGACTCATGCATGAACCAACCGGTGGTTGCTCATGTGACCAACGATTAATATTAAAATGGTAGTTAGTGAGCATAGTTATGAAAGTACATATACTGTGATTGTTCACTAATCTGAGATGGTTCTCATTTTCACTAGGTGCACTCCGTTACGTCACCCGAGTGAAACGGACTGTGACTATTAGTCGAATTACCTTGGAATATAAAAAATTTGGTCTTTTAAATCTTTAGTATTTTTCCCCGTGCTTATGCATTATGTTTTTTATTTCCTAAATTTATATGATGAATGTTTTTCTTTTCAATAGTAATTTATGTACTTGTATTTTATTAATTTCAACATGACTTCGAATTATATGATCTCTTGAAGTATATTATGGATAACAATATGAAGTCTGGTGAATGCGTAGTTCTCTATATGAGAAATATGACGGATTTGATGAATCTAGCCATCTTTCAGGGCACAAAGATTGATGAGGCAACTCGGGTTGAAATCATTCTGAATTCACTCGCCGAGGAATACGCCGACTTTATCATTTACTTTCGTGGTTTTGGCCCGGATTATAAAATGACGAAGTTTCAAAGCCAACTTCTTTCTTAGCGTGATGGTTTGATAGAGTATGCTTACCATCAGGTGCAACCGAGTTTGGCACCACAGCCTCGTCCACCTTCACCAGAAGATTTACCATTAGAGAATGTTCTCGTAATGGAAAGGTCATCACTTATAGTGATTCCTGATGATGATGACATCAGCCCTGAGTCGTGTGAAGGTAATGTACCGTTCACTCACTTACATGTATTAGAAGCATTATATGCTGGAGATTCTCTCTCGTCCTGGATAATTGATTCGGGGACAACTAATCATATTTGTACAACCTTACAGGTGTTTGACTCGTGGGAGGAACTGAGGGGAGACGAACTACAGCTTCGAGTGGGGAACGGAGAGTCCGTCACGGCTAAAGCTTTAGGAATAGTTCGACTCCGATTTGGAAATAAATATTTGATATTAGATTCAGTTTATTTTATTCCTGGGTTCTGTTGAAACGTAATTTCAGTTTCTGAATTACTTAAACAAAAATTTTCTTTATCTGTGAATGAGAAAACTATGAGTGTTTCTTTAGATGGAAGATTAATATGTTATGCCTTATTATATAATGGTTTATATGTATTAACTCCTTAAAATAAATGTTCATTTAATGCTGAAATGTTTAAAGTAGCTAAACACACATCTAATAAGAAAATTAAACTGTCTAGTGATGAACAAACCTATTTATGGCACTTAAGACTTGGTCATATAAATATAAAGAGGCTAGAGAGGCTTTCAAGGCTTGGGCCGTTGAAACACCTTCAAGTGGGAACTCTGCCTGTTTGTGAATCCTGTATTGAAGGAAAAATGACCAAGCGATCTTTTGCTGGAAAAGGATTAAGAGCCACCGAACCTCTGCAACTTGTTCACTCTGACGTCTGTGGACCAATGAGTGAAGATGCGAGAGGCGGTTATGAATACTTCGTCACATTTACTGACGACTATTCTAGATATGGTTTCATTTACCTAATGCAACGAAAATCTGAAACTTTTAGTAAGTTCAAAGAATTTCGTGCTTGTGTTGAAAACCAATTGGGTAAGACTATTAAGACCTTTCGATCGGATCGAGGAGGCGAGTTCTTAGACAATGAGTTCACCGATTACTTGCTTGAGCATGGGATTGAGTCGCAATTATCGGCTCCTGGTAACCCTCAACAAAATGGGGTTGCTGAAAGGAGAAATAGAACTTTATTAGACATGGTAAGATCCATGATTAGCTACTCTTCACTTTCAACATCTTTCTGGGGTTATGCATTAAAGACTGCCATGTATATCTTAAATCAAGTTCCTTCAAAATCTGTATCCGAAACACCCAAAGTACTATGGAATGGAGCACCTGAAGGTTTGCGTCACTTCTGTATTTGGGGTTGTCCCGCTCATGTCTTGAAAAAGAAATCGAGGAAGCTGGAACCAAGAACAAACGTTTGTTTCTTTGTTGGTTATCCAGAAGGGACAAAAGGAGGTATATTTTATGATCCTATTGATAGGAAAACATTCGTTTCAACTCATGCTACTTTTCTTGAAGATGATTATGTTAAAAATCATAAGCCTCGAAGTAAAATTATACTCGAGGAAACTGTTAGACCAACCCCGAAGACTAACGTCCAAGGGAATCCATCTCCACCTACAATTGTTGTGAGAGTGGGAGATGAAGAAGAAAACACAAACGTTGGTCCAAGTGCTACACTGCCTCGTCGTAGTGGGAGGGTCTCTGGAGAGCCCGACCGATATCTTGGTTTTGAAGCAAACGTAGTTGCCTTGGATGCGAACGACGACGACCCCATGTCATTTAATGACGCTATGGTCGACTTGGACAATGAAAAATGGTTAGAAGCCATGAATCTAGAGATAGAGTCTATGCACTCGAAGTCAGTCTGGACTCTTGTAGATGCATCCGAACAAATTAGACTGATTGGGTGCAAGTGGATCTATAAGAGGAAGAAAGGAGCTGATGGACAAGTCGAAACCTTTAAGGCTAGACTTGTGGCTAAGGGTTTTACCCAAAGAGAAGGAATTGACTACGAGGAAACCTTCTCTCGTGTAGCCATGTTTAAATCCATCAGAATTCTTCTGGCCATTGCCGCTCATTACATTATGAGATTTGGCAAATGGACGTAAAGACAGCATTCTTGAATGGCTATCTGGAAGAAGAAATCTATATGGCTCAACCAGACGGATTCATAGAAAAGGGTTAAGAGCACAAGGTTTGCAAATTATTGAAGTCCATTTATGGACTCAAGCAAGCGTCTAGATCCTGGAACCAAAGGTTTGATGAGGTGATCAAGACCTATGGTTTCGAACAAAACCTTTCTGAGACTTGTGTTTACAAGTACTCGAAGAAAGTTGTTGTTTTCTTAGTCCTTTATGTAGACGATATCCTCCTTATAGGAAGCGATATTAAAGTAATGTCTGACATAAAAGAGTGGCAGGCAAAGCAATTCGTGATAGGAAAAACAAACTACTAGCTCTGTCTCAAGGTACTTATATAGATAAGGTACTTTCTCGCTTCTCGATGCAAAATGCCCATAGGGTGTTATTGCCAATTCGTTCAGGAAAGTTCCTGTCGAAAGAGCAGTGTCTTAAGACACCGCAAGAAGTGGAGGATATGAGTCGAGTTCCATATGCCTCAGCAGTTGGGAGTCTGATGTATGCCATGTTGTGTACTAGACCCGACATATGCTATGCAGTGGGAGTTATTAGTAGATACCAGTCAAACCCTGGTCAAGAACATTGGATAGCTGTTAAGCATATCCTAAAATATCTTAAGAGAACTAGAGACATGATGCTTGTATACACAAGTAATGACTTGGTGATACAAGGATACACTGACTCTGACTTTCAGGCAGACCGTGACATGTTGAAGTCTACGTCTGGATCAGTGTTCACTCTCAATGGAGGAGCGATTGTCTGGAGAAGCATTAAGCAATCTAGTATCGCAGACTCTACTATGGAAGCTGAATATATTGCAGCTTCCGAGGCAGCCAAAGAGGCTGTTTGGCTTAAGAATTCTTAGCCGAACTGGAGGTAATTCCTAAAATGAACGAGCCTGTGCAACTCCACTGTGATAGCACTGGAGCCATCGCAAACTCGAAGGAACCTCGCAGTCATAAGAGAGGAAAGCATATAGAATGAAAATACCACCTTATAAGAGAAATAGTTCGAAGAGGAGACGTGACAGTCATGAAGATCTCGACGTTGGATAACATTGCGGATCCAATGACAAAGGGACTATCCGAACATGTGTTCGTGAAACACGTGGAAGGAATGGGCCTTAGATACATGCCATATCTGTTAGGAATTCTTGCCCACGAGAAGATACTTATGTAAATTCTCGTTGAAATTATTAATAAAATAAAGTTTGACATTTATTATCTATTTGAATTGAAAGCGTTATTTCTTATTTAATGAGATTTATTAAACATTCATTATTCCATAGCCTCCGTATCTAACTGAGTCACGTGCTGGGCACCTGAGTTCGGGCGGTGTGCTAAAACATGGTCGATGACTGATATACGCCTGGAAAACTATATCTAAAGTCATATATGTGGAACACATGGGTGAAGGCTGATCACTATGTGGGAGCATTCTACACTTGTGGTAAGTGTACGACCTGGACAGGTCTTGGTGTAGACGTGTCGTTTAAGGACCGTTACGACACACTAACCAAGGCCACTATGATGGTCACAGTGAGACTTGATCTAAATCCTGAAGTGATCATGGACACTGGGTTATGTTACTGAGCTCTTTGACTCATTCGCTAAAAGGCTATTCATGCTAATCACAGCTTTTGTCTTGGGAGTTTTCTCAGAGCATAATTCGAGTGGGAAGTGATTTACAGATACGGAATCCAGCCTTCCTGAAAGAAGGTTAATGTTCTCTCACCTAAGGATTGATTCCAGAACCGATAGATTGCACGCACTTTCGAAGTAAGTAACGTTCGAAAGAATCTTTCGCTGGGGAAGCAACAATGCTTAGGGCTGATATGTATCAAGAGAAGTATAACGGAAAAATTGACTTCTCTCGATACGGGTTGAACCTGGAGGATCTTGATCACGAACTGACTATATCAGTGGACACTCGTCACGATGAGTAAATATAATTCTAGTATAAAGGAGAGTTCAGTCTTGGCTTACATGGTGGAGTATTTTACCAAGATTAGACGAATCGATGGACAAAAGAGAAAGGACTATTTCGTCTTTTTCATCGGATTTGTTAAGCTCCTATTACTAGGTCCATAGTCCCCGATTCGACTCTGATAAAGGCGGATAAGAACTTTCGTATAATAATGTTTATCATTATTAAATCTCACTTGCTGTAATTGTGATTGACAGCATTAATTCTGGAAAACGGGTATTCGCAGAATTAAATAAATATTTATGGTAGAGTTGTTTATTTATTGTTTGATCAAGTAAATAAACAATTATTAATTATTTGTTTGTTGTTGGACCAAGTAAATAAATGATTAATTGGGTTTTAAGCAATTGGGCCTTACACACATGAAAAATCGAATTAGGGTTTCGGCATTAGAAGTTGCGCAAATCCCTTGGCCGTGTGCCTCCAAATTCGATTTTCAAAATATTGGTATTTACCAATATTTTCTCTTTAGTTGTTTAAATAAAGGAGAGAGAAAAATATAAGATATTGTCCTATATTTTCTCCTTATTTAAAGGAAAGTATTTAGGAGAATAATATATTCTCCTTTATTATCTCACTAAATAAATTATTCTCTATTTAAATAAAAGAATAATATCTCATAGATATTGATCCGATGGATGAGAGAAAAAGTAGGATTCACTTGTTGAGATCTAAGGGCCTAGATTAAATCCTCTAGTGTGAACACAATAAAAGGAAATAAAATATTCTGGAAGATTTCATGAATATCTCCTTTTACTACTATAAATAGGGGTTCATGAGAAGGCAAAAATAAGCAATTATTTGAAGCAATTTTGAGTTAAAATTTCGTGCAACCTAGCCTCCTTGGCTGTGCACTTCTACTTCTCATCCCCTCGGAAATTCGTTTCCATTCTTAGTAAAATAAGAGCGAGATCTCAAAATACCTAGTTTCGTGATCTAGTGTGAGATAAAGATTGTGCCCACTCATCTTTCTTATTCGTCTCAGAGATTACGTTTCGGAAGACTAAGGTGTCATCACATCGAGCCCTTGAAGCAGAGTCCCTTGTTTGATTGTGTGGAGGCTTGTACGTTCAAGACGAAGACGGGTTGTGAAAGCTTTCAGTTCGTGAACCGAAAATCAATGTAAGTACTTGTTTACTCTTGTTTCGGTTGCTTGAGTTATATGCTCTCTCATAATATTAATTAACGTAAATCTAGATCTTGTCATATAATCATTGAATTAATTAGCTCATGATTAGTGTAATTAATTACTTTTCCGCAATTATATGGTTATATGGGGGAATCATCCCCGACAAGTGGTATCAGAGCTAGTCGATTTACTTAATTAATTGATTCGTTCATGTGATTAAATTTAATTTGGTTTGAATGAATTTATATTTTGATATGAAGTTCATGCAATTCAATATATGATTATGTGAATTGTGATTTGTGGTTGATCGTAGAATTTTTTATTCTCGCTTTTCTAGATTTTTTTTTGTACACCCGAAATTCAAAGGGTATAGGATTTTTTGTAAATCTTTTATTATTATTATTATTGTTGTAATCCGACGAGCGACGTTCTTGATCGCGACGATCGGCGAGAGACGGACCCATGACGAGGAGTGATGGAGGGACCATCGGAGAACCACCACGACGGAAGGAAAATCCCGCCGTGAAGGCGGGACAAGAAGAACGCAAGGGACGGCCAAAAGACCGCCCCTGCCTCCGTGCTGCACCACTCGGCCGTGCAGCCCTCCTGGCGCACGGGCCGATGACTCGGGTCGAGTCCCACCGTGGCGGGTGGGCTCGAGGATAGTCCGGGCTTGGGCCCGGATGCCCGGTGGGCCTTAAGGCCCACCGAAAATTAAAAAAAAAATCCGAAAAAAAAATTTAATTTTTTGAAGTTTTATTTAAATTATTTATATGGGCTGGGCCCAAGTAAATATTATTTAAAACATTGAAAAATAAATGATTTTGATTGGGCCTTGATTCAAATAAATTATTTTTTCGAAAAACTAAGAAAAATTAAATATTTTTTATAATGGTTTATTTTTCTATTGAGACATATGATTGTGCTCAACCAATATCCATGAACCGATGTGATTGGGTTCATCTCGTTTTAACTTTATAAGAGTCAATTAGGATACGATCAACACAAATCAAACCATGCTTGCTATGCTTGTTTATTTAATTGCTTTGCCATGCTTGTATGCTATAACTTAGATCGTGTATCGTATGTTTATGGCTGTCATGGGCTTTTATTCATTAAAATTATCTAATTGGATTAGGATAGTTAATTAATGAATGAGTTGAACGGATCGGAGAGCTTTGTCACCAAGCCGATAAGAGGCTAAGCTGAGAGGTATTTAAGAAGACCTAGTGTCTCACCTTCTCTACTGGGAGCTTTTCCGTGAAGGAATACTATTAGGATAATCAAGACTAGAATGTCACAATTTCCTAATGACTAAGCTATATCGAAACTTATTGTTTTTAAGGGTAGCTTAGAATCACTCGAGCTTTTAATATGATTTAGTAAACACGAGTGTATCACCTAGATTAAAGTTAATGCTAGGAAATTAAAATACTAAAAGTATATTGAGTCTTAGGCCTCCAACATTGACACAACACCGTGAGGATGAAAGATCCCCTCGTGATCGGCGGTTTTCTAAACATGGTGGTCAGTTCCATTCGGAAGGGTTTTTCTGATTCCAATACCAAGGTTGTGTCTCTGACGATAGGTGGGAGGGTTGATCCCTACGTGTACTAGTTACGCTAGTGCGTATGGGCTAGATTTCTTTCACTGAAATGTTGGGTCGACTCATGCATGAACCAACCGGTTGTTGCTCATGTGGCCAACGATTCCTATTAAAATGGTAGTTAGTGAGCATAGTTATGAAGGTACATGTACTATGATTGTTCACTAATCTGAGATGGTTCTCATTTTCACTAGGTGCACTTTGTTACGTCACCAGAGTGAAACGGACTGTGACTATTAGTCGAATTACCTTGGAATATAAAAAACTGGGTCTTTTAATATCTTTAGTATTTTTCCCCGTGCTTATGTATTATGTTTTTTATTTCCTAAATTTATATGATGAATGTTTTTTCTTTTCATTAGTAATTTATGTACTTGTATTTTATTAATTTCAGCATGACTTCGAATTATGATCTCTTGAAGTATATTATGGATAACAAAATGAAGTCTGGTGAATGCGCAGTTCTCTATATGAGAAACATGTCGAATTGGATGAACCTAGCTGCCTTTCGGGGCACAAAGATTGATGAGGCAACTCGGGTTGAAATCATTCTGAATTCACTCGCCGAGGAATATGCCGATTTTGTCATTTACTTTCGTGGTTTTGGCCCAGATTATAAAATGACGAAGTTTCAAAGTGAACTTCTTTCTTGGTGTGATGGTTTGGTAGAGTATGCTTACCATCAGGTGCAACCGAGTTTGGCACCACAGCCTTGTCCACCTTCACCAGAAGATTTACCATTAGAGAATGTTCTCGTAATGGAAAGGCCATCACTTATAGTGATTCCTGATATGATGACATCAGCCCTGAGTCGTGTGAAGGTAATGTACCGTTCACTCACTTACATGGATTAGAAGCATTATATGCTGGAGATTCTCTCTCATCCTGGATAATTGATTCGGGGACAACTAATTTTGTTTGTACAACCTTACAGGTGTTTGACTCGTGGGAGGAACTGAGGGGAGACGAACTACAGCTTAGAGTGTGGAACGGAGAGTCCGTCACGGCTAAAGCTTTAGGAATAGTTCGACTCCGATTTGGAAATAAATATTTGATATTAGATTCGGTTTATTTTATTCATGGGTTCTGTAGAAACCTAATTTCAGTTTCTGAATTACTTAAACAAAAATTTTTTTTATCTGTGAATGAGAAAACTATGAGTGTTTCTTTAGATGGAAGATTAATATGTGATGCCTTATTATATAATGGTTTATATGTATTAACTCCTGAAAATAAATGTTCATTTAATGCTGAAATGTTTAAAGTAGCTAAACCCACATCTAATAAGAAAATTAAACTGTCTAGTGATGAACAAACCTATTTATGGCACTTAAGACTTGGTCATATAAATATAAAGAGGCTAGAGAGGCTTTCAAGGCTTGGGCCGTTGAAACACCTTCAAGTGGGAACTCTGCCTGTTTGTGAATCCTGTATTGAAGGAAAAATGACCAAGCGATCTTTTGCTGGAAAAGGATTAAGAGCCACCGAACCTCTGCAACTTGTTCACTCTGACGTCTGTGGACCAATGAGTGAGGCTGCGAGAGGCGGTTATGAATACTTCGTCACATTTACTGACGACTATTCTAGATATGGTTTCATTTACCTAATGCAACGAAAATCTGAAACTTTTAGTAAGTTCAAAGAATTTCGTGCTTGTGTTGAAAACCAATTGGGTAAGACTATTAAGACCTTTCGATCGGATCGGGGAGACGAGTTCTTAGACAATGAGTTCACCGATTACTTGCTTGAGCATGGGATTGAGTCGCAATTATCGGCTCCTGGTAACCCTCAACAAAATGGGGTTGCTGAAAGGAGAAATAGAACTTTATTAGACATGGTAAGATCCATGATTAGCTACTCTTCACTTTCAACATCTTTCTGGGGTTATGCATTAAAGACTGCCATGTATATCTTAAATCAAGTTCCTTCAAAATCTGTATCCGAAACACCCAAAGTACTATGGAATGGAGCACCTGAAGGTTTGCGTCACTTCTGTATTTGGGGTTGTCCCGCTCATGTCTTGAAAAAGAAATCGAGGAAGCTGGAACCAAGAACAAACGTTTGTTTCTTTGTTGGTTATCCAGAAGGGACAAAAGGAGGTATATTTTATGATCCTATTGATAGGAAAACATTCGTTTCAACTCATGCTACTTTTCTTGAAGATGATTATGTTAAAAATCATAAGCCTCGAAGTACAATTATACTCGAGGAAACTGTTAGACCAACCCCGAAGACTAACGTCCAAGGGATCCATCTCCACCTACAATTATTGTGAGAGTGGGAGATGAAGAAGAAAACACAAACGTTGGTCCAAGTGCTACACTGCCTCGTCGTAGTGGGAGGGTCTCTAGAGAGCCCGACCGATATCTTGGTTTTGAAGCAAACGTCGTTGCCTTGGATGCGAACGACGACGACCCCATGTCATTTAATGACGCCATGGTCGACTTGGACAAAGAAAAATGGCTAGAAGCCATGAATCTAGAGATAGAGTCTATGCACTCAAACTCAGTCTGGACTCTTGTAGATGCACCCGAACAAATTAGACCGATTGGGTGCAAGTGGATCTATAAGAGGAAGAAATGAGCTGATGGACGAGTCGAAACCTTTAAGGCTAGACTTGTGGCTAATGGTTTTACCCAAAGAGAAGGAATCGACTACGACGAAACCTTCTCTCCTGTAGCCATGTTTAAATCCATCAGAATTCTTCTGGCCATTGCCGCTCATTACGATTATGAGATTTGGCAAATGGACGTAAAGACGGCATTCTTGAATGGCTATCTGGAAGAAGAAATCTATATGGCTCAACCAGACGGATTCATAGAAAAGGGTCAAGAGCACAAGGTTTGCAAATTATTGAAGTCCATTTATGGACTCAAGCAAGCGTGTAGATCCTGGAACCAAAGGTTTGATGAGGTGATCAAGACCTATGGTTTCGAACAAAACCTTTCTGAGCCTTGTGTTTACAAGTACTCGAAGAAAGCAATTGTTTTCTTAGTCCTTTATGTAGACGATATCCTCCTTATAGGAAGCGATATTAAAGTAACGTCTGACATAAAGGAGTGGCTGGCAAAGCAATTCCAAATGAAGGATTTGGGGAATGCTGCTTTTGTTCTAGGAATCCAAATCATTCGTGATAGGAAGAACAAACTACTAGCTCTGTCTCAAGGTACTTATATAGATAAGGTACTTTCTCGCTTCTCGATGCAAAATGCCCATGGGGTATTATTGCCAATTCGTTCAGGAAAGTTCCTGTCGAAAGAGCAGTGTCCTAAGACACCGCAAGAAGTGGAGGATATGAGTCGAGTTCCATATGCCTCAGCAGTTGGGAGTCTGATGTATGCCATGTTGTGTACTAGACCCGACATATGCTATGCAGTGGGAGTTGTTATTAGATACCAGTCAAACCCTGGTCAAGAACATTGGATAGCTGTTAAGCATATCCTAAAATATCTTAAGAGAACTAGAGACATGATGCTTGTATACACAAGTAATGACTTGGTGATACAAGGATACACTGACTCTGACTTTCAGGCAGACCGTGACATGTTGAAGTCTACGTCTGGATCAGTGTTCACTCTCAATGGAGGAGCGATTGTCTGGAGAAGCATTAAGCAATCTAGTATCGCAGACTCTGCTATGGAAGCTGAATACATTGCGGATCCAATGACAAAGGGACTATCTGAACATGTGTTCATAAAACACGTGGAAGGAATGGGTCTTAGATACATGCCATATCTTCTCTAGGTCAAAGTGGGAGATTGTTAGGAATTCTTGCCCACGAGAAGATACTTATGTAAATTCTCGTTGAAATTATTAATAAAATAAAGTTTGACATTTATTATCTATTTGAATTGAAAGCGTTATTTCTTATTTAATGAGATTTATTAAACATTCATTATTCCATAGCCTCCGTATCTAACTGAGTCACGTGCTGGGCACCTGAGTTCGGGCGGTGTGCTAAAACATGGTCGATGACTGATATACGCCTGGAAAACTATATCTAAAGTCATATATGTGGAACACATGGGTGAAGGCTGATCACTATGTGGGAGCATTCTACACTTGTGGTAAGTGTACGACCTGGACATGTCTTGGTGTAGACGTGTCGTTTAAGGACCGTTACGACACACTAACCAAGGCCACTATGATGGTCACAGTGAGACTTAATCTAAATCCTGAAGTGATCATGGACACTGGGTTATGTTACTGAGCTCTTTGACTCATTCGCTAAAAGGCTATTCATGCTAATCACAGCTTTTGTCTTGGGAGTTTTCTCAGAGCATAATTCGAGTGGGAAGTGATTTACAGATACGGAATCCAGCCTTCCTGAAAGAAGGTTAATGTTCTCTCACCTAAGGATTGATTCCAGAACCGATAGATTGCACGCACTTTCGAAGTAAGTAACGTTCGAAAGAATCTTTCGCTGGGGAAGCAACAATGCTTAGGGCTGATATGTATCAAGAGAAGTATAACGGAAAAATTGACTTCTCTCGATACGGGTTGAACCTGGAGGATCTTGATCACGAACTGACTATATCAGTGGACACTCGTCACGATGAGTAAATATAATTCTAGTATAAAGGAGAGTTCAGCCTTGGCTTACATGGTGGAGTATTTTACCAAGATTAGACGAATCGATGGACAAAAGAGAAAGGACTATTTCGTCTTTTTCATCGGATTTGTTAAGCTCCTATTACTAGGTCCATAGTCCCCGATTCGACTCTGATAAAGGCGGATAAGAACTTTCGTATAATAATGTTTATCATTATTAAATCTTACTTGCTGTAATTGTGATTGACAGCATTAATTCTGGAAAACGGGTATTCGCAGAATTAAATAAATATTTATGGTAGAGTTGTTTATTTATTGTTTGATCAAGTAAATAAACAATTATTAATTATTTGTTTGTTGTTGGACCAAGTAAATAAATGATTAATTGAGTTTTAAGCAATTGGGCCTTACACACATGAAAAATCGAATTAGGGTTTCGGCATTAGAAGTTGCGCAAATCCCTTGGCCGTGTGCCTCCAAATTTGATTTTCATAATATTGGTATTTACCAATATTTTCTCTTTAGTTGTTTAAATAAAGGAGAGAGAAAAATATAAGATATTGTCCTATATTTTCTCCTTATTTAAAGGAAAGTATTTAGGAGAATAATATATTCTCCTTTATTATCTCACTAAATAAATTATTCTCTATTTAAATAAAAGAATAATATCTCATAGATATTGATCTGATGGATGAGAGAAAAAGTAGGATTCACTTGTTGAGATCCAATGGCCTAGATTAAATCCTCTAGTGTAAACACAATAAAAGGAAATAAAATATTCTGGAAGATTCCATGAATATCTCCTTTTACTACTATAAATAGGGGTTCATGAGAAGGCCAAAATAAGCAATTATTTGAAGCAATTTTGAGTGAAAATTTCGTGCAACCTAGCTTCCTTGGCCGTGCACTTCTACTTCTCATCCCCTCGGAAATTCGTTTCCATTCTTAGTAAAATAAGAGCGAGATCTCAAAACACCTAGTTTCGTGATCTAGTGAGATAAAGATTGTGCCCACTCATCTTTCTTATTCGTCTCGGAGATTACGTTTCGGAAGACTAAGGTGTCATCACATCGAGCCCTTGAAGTAGAGTCCCTTGTTTGATTGTGTGGAGGCTTGTACGTTCAAGACGAAGACGGATTGTGAAAGCTTTCAGTTCGTGAACCGAAAATCAATGTAAGTACTTGTTTACTCTTGTTTCGGGCCTAGATTAAATCCTCTAGTGTGAACACAATAAAAGGAAATAAAATATTCTGGAAGATTCCATGAATATCTCATTTTACTACTATAAATAGGGGTTCATGAGAAGGCCAAAATAAGCAATTATTTGAAGCAATTTTGAGTGAAAATTTCGTGCAACCTAGCTTCCTTGGCCGTGCACTTCTACTTCTCATCCCCTCGGAAATTCGTTTCCATTCTTAGTAAAATAAGAGCGAGATCTCAAAACACCTAGTTTCGTGATCTAGTGAGATAAAGATTGTGCCCACTCATCTTTCTTATTCGTCTCGGAGATTACGTTTCGGAAGACTAAGGTGTCATCACATCGAGCCCTTGAAGTAGAGTCCCTTGTTTGATTGTGTGGAGGCTTGTACGTTCAAGACGAAGACGGATTGTGAAAGCTTTCAGTTCGTGAACCGAAAATCAATGTAAGTACTTGTTTACTCTTTTTTCGGTTGCTTGACTTATATGCTCTCTCGTAATATTAATTAACGTAAATCTAGATCTTGTCATATAATCATTGAATTAATTTGCTCATGATTAGCATAATTAATTACTTTTCCGCAATTATATGGTTATATCATCCCCGACAATATCTTCTCTAGGTCGAAGTGGGAGATTGTTAGGAATTCTTGCCCACGAGAAGATACTTATGTAAATTCTCGTTGAAATTATTAATAAAATAAAGTTTGACATTTATTATCTATTTGAATTGAAAGCGTTATTTCTTATTTAATGAGATTTATTAAACATTCATTATTCCATAGCCTCCGTATCTAACTGAGTCACGTGCTGGGCACCTGAGTTCGGGCGGTGTGCTAAAACATGGTCGATGACTGATATACGCCTGGAAAACTATATCTAAAGTCATATATGTGGAACACATGGGTGAAGGTTGATCACTATGTGGGAGCATTCTACACTTGTGGTAAGTGTACGACCCGGAGCGGTCTTGGTGTAGATGTGTCGTTTAAGGACCGTTACGACACACTAACCGAGGCCACTATGATGGTCACAGTGAGACTTGATCTAAATCCTGAAGTGATCATGGACATTGGGTTATGTTACTAAGCTCTTTGACTCATTCGCTAAAAGGCTATTCATGCTAATCACAACTTATTTCTCAGAGCATAATTCGAGTGGGAAATGATTTACAGATACGGAATCCAGCCTTCCTGAAAGAAGGTTAATGTTCTCTCACCTAAGGGTTGATTCCAGAACCGATAGATTGCGCGCACTTTCGAAGTAAGTAACGTTCAAAAGAATCTTTCGCTGGGGAAGCAACAATGCTTAGTGCTGATATGTATCAAGAGAAGTATAACGGAAAAATTGACTTATCTTGACACGGGTTGAACCTAGAGGATCTTGATCACGAACTGACTATATCACTGGACACTCGTCACGATGAGTAAATATAATTCTAGTATAAAGGAGAGTTCAGTCTTGGTTTACAAGGTGGAGTATTTGACCAAGATTAAACGAATCGATGGAAAAAGAGAAAGGACTATTTCGTCTTTTTCATCGGATTTATTAAGCTTCTATTACTAGGTCCATAGTCCCCGATTCGGCTCTGATAAAGGCGGATAAGAACTTTCGTATAATAATGTTTATCATTATTAATCTCACTTGCTGTAATTGTGATTGACAGCATTAATTCTGGAAAACGGGTATTCGCAGAATTAAACAAATATTTATGGTAGAATTGTTTATTTATTGTTTGATCAAGTAAATAAACAATTATTAATTATTTGTTTATTGTTGGACAAAGTAAATAAATGATTAATTGGGTTTTAAGTAATTATGCCTTGCACAAAATATGAAAATCGGATTTGGGAATTTCGGCATAGGAGTTGCGCAAATCCCCCTTGGCCGTGTGCCTAAAATTCGACTTTTTCAATATTGGTATTTACCAATATTTTCTCTTTAGTTGTTTAAATAAAGGAGAGAGAATAATATAAGATATTGTCCTATATTTTCTCCCTATTTAAAAGAAAGTATTTAGGAGAATATATGAGAATATATTTAAGGGCTATTTTGCTAACTAGCCAAATCAACCTATTAATATTAAGAGAATAGCCAAAGTTTCATTTAATTAAGGGAATAGCCCAACTAATCTAAACTACCTAAATTACTCTTTCACACAACTCTCTCTCTCTCTCTCACATAACACACACACGTTACCAGACCCAATCAAACGTTCTCAGACCTTCGACGACGACGACGCCAAAGGCACGGATCAGAATTCCAGAAGCTTCGTCACCGAGTTCAACGCCGGCGATCAAGCCCCGGCTTCCAAGCCCGCTGTCGTAATACCAGCGCTCGAGAACACCTGGGACAGCCGGCGATTCAAGAACATGAAGAATCTCGACCTCCCAATATCCGAGCTCAAACGGCCTCCAATTTGAGCTCGGGATCTTCCAGATCCGGCGTCGGTCTCGCGCGGTGGGGTTCCTTGCGACTCTCAAGCTTCGCCACCATTTTCTTCTGGTTTTTCCGGCGAGCACGTGGTCTGCGTTGAAATTTCCAGGAACGAACCCTAGAACCCCCAAATTCGCGGTAAGTTAATTGAATTAACCTACTGGAGTGAGTTAGGTTAATTAATTAACTGATTCGTGAATGATTTGAAATTCACCAAAAATTTACAAAAATCATAACTTAAGTCAATTGATATTCAAAGCATTCAATTAATTAACCTAATTCCGAATTCAATCATTTAGTAAATTAACTTTACTCACAAAAAAATCAGAACCTAAACTAATATTCAACCAATAAGTTAATTAATTAACCTAACTCACTCCAGTAGGTTAATTAAATTAACCTATTCGCAAATTTACCAAGGGCGTTATGGTCTGAGCCGAAAATATGGGCTATTTGCTTAATAAAATGAAACTTGGGCTATTCCCCCAATAAGAATGACAAACTTGGCTAGTTACAACAAATTTCACTATATTTAAAGGGAAATAATATATTCCCCTTTATTCTCTCACTAAATAAAATATTCTCTATTTGAATAGAGAATAATATCCCATAGATATTGATCTGATGGATAAGAGAAAAGTAGGATTCATTTGTTGAGATCCAATGACCTAGATTTAATCCACTAGTGTTTAACACAATAAAAGGAAATAAAATATTCTTGAAGATTCCATGAATATCTCATTTTACTACTATAAATATGGGTTCATGAGAAGGCAAAAATAAGCAATTACTTGGTGAAAATTTCGTGCATCCCAGCCTCTCCTTGGCCGTGCATCTGCCTCTTCCTCCCCTCGGAAATTCGTTTCCATTCTTAGTAAAATAAGAGAGAGATCTCGAAACACCTAGTTTCGTTATCTAGTGAGATAAAGACTGTGCCCACTCATCTTTCTTATTCGTCTCGGAGATTACGTTTCGGAAGACTAAGGTGTCATCACATCGAGTCCTTGAAGTAGAGTCCCTTATTTGATCGTGTGGAGGCTTGTACGTTCAAGACGAAGACGGATTGTGAAAGCTTTCAGTTCGTGAACCGAAAATCAATGTAAGTACTCGTTTACTCTTATTTCGGTTGCTTGACATATATGCTCTCGTATAATTTTTTAATTAACGTAAATCTAGATCTTGTCATATAATCATTGAATTAATTAGCTCATGATTAGCGTAATTAATTACTTTTCCGCATTAATATGGTTATATGGGGGAATCATCCCCGACAATAAACCCCTATTTATAGTAGTGGAAATGATATATTCTTGGTAGTTTCCAAAATATATTATTTCCTTTTATTGTATTCACAGTAGTGAATCACAGCTTGATCATTGAATCTCATATCATGAATCCTACTTTCTCTTTTAGCCATCAGATCAATATATATGAGATTTTATTTCATGTTTAAATAAAGAATATTTAGTTATGATAGAATAAAAGAAATATCTTATTTCCTTTTAAATATTATTCTCTCATAATATTCATGAGAGAGAATAAAGGGCAATATCTTATTTCCTTTTATATATTATTCTCTCATAATATTCATGAGAGAGAATAAATGACAATATCTTATTTTCTTTTAAATATTATTCTTTCAAAATATTCATGAGAGAAAATAAATGACGATATCTTATTTCCTTTTAAATATTTTTCTCTCTCCTTTATTCAAACAACTAAAGAGAAAATATTGGCAGGTACCAATTAATGATGGACGAAAATTGAGGCACACGGCCAAGAAGGATTTGGGCAAATCTCGTGCCGGAATCTCCTTAAAATTCGTCCATCTCATATTGTTCAAGGCCCAATTGCTCAAAGCCCAATTAATTATTTATTTACTTGGTCCAAAAATAAACAAATAAATAATTGATTAATTATTTACTTGATCAAACAATAAATAATTAACACTAACATAAATAATTATTTAATTATGCAAATACCCATATTTTAGAATTGATACTGTCAATCACAATTATAGCTTGTGAGATTATAATAATGAAACACATTATTAGTAGAGGTTATTTATTCATCTTATCGAAACCGAATGAGAGACTATGAACCTAGTAATAGAAGCTTAACAAATCTGATGAAAAGACGAAAAAGTCCTTTCTCTTTTCCACATCGATTTGTCTAATTTTGGTCAGACTCCACCTAGGTAAGCCAAGACTGAACTCTCCTTTATGCTAGAATTATATTTACTCATCGTGACGAGTGTCCACTGATCTAGTCAGTACGTGATCAAGATCCTCTAGGTTCAACCCGTATCGAGAAATGTCAATTAATCAGTTATACATTTCTTGATACATATATACCCTAAGCACTGTTGCTTCCCCAGCGAAAGATTCTTCCGAACGTACATACTTTGGAAGTCTGGAATCAACCATTAGGTGAGTGAACATTGACATGCTTTCATGAAGGTTGGATTCCGTATCTGTCAACCATTTCCCACTTGAATCATGCTCCGAAAACTCCCAAGACATATGCTGTGATTAACATGATGGTAGCCTTTTAGTGAATGAATCAAAGAGTTCGGTAACATGATCCAATGTCCATGATTACTTCAGGATTTAGGTCAAGTCTCACTGTAACCATCATAGCGACCCCGGTTAGTGTGTCGTAATGGTACTTAAACGACACATCTACAACTAAAGTCTGTCCGGGTCGTACACTTACCGCAAGTGTAGAATGCTCGCACGTCGTGATCAACCTTCACTAGTGTTCCACATATATGACTTTAGATACAGCTCTCCAGGCTTGTATCAGTCAGCGACCATGTTTTAGCAACACCGCCTGAACTCAGGTGCCTAGCACGTGACTAAGTTTAATACGGAGACTATGAATGATAGTTGCTATTGATTCTTATATTCAGACCTCAACCCACTAATCATACGATATTAATAAAGTAAACCATTATTCCATTTAGTAATCATTTATTTATGAAAAATTAGACGAACTAGCCATGTCCAAACGTTTAGATTGCAAAATAGACAACCTTTGAGAAACTTTTGCAGAATAGCCAATATGGGTGAGCTGGCAAATCAGACGTGTTTTTTCTACCTAAACTGCCCTTATTTTTTTTTAACGTCGGTTTTATATAAATTGAAAGAATTAAAATGAAAAGGTCAACCAATGATCCACTTTAAATTCTTGTTTAACAGAATTTCCACGTTTAAATATACACGTTCAGATTTGAAGAGACTTTTCCCTCACGCCCAGCCAAACGCTCGGTCTCGCGCGCCCCGTCTCGTGCGCAGCACCGGCCTCACTCGTCGGCGTCCCAGCCGTCCCAGCGCTGGGCCTATCCTAGTTGGGGGCTCCCTCCTCGGCGATCCCGCGCGCCAACGCCCTGGGCGGGCTCAGCTGCCTGCAGAGCCTGGTCGGCCGCGCCGCCGACCACGCCGGGTGAGGCCCAGTCGCCCGGAGGAGCATCGCCCGAGCCCACCACCTCGATGAGAAGGGAAGACTTATCTTGATCTCCGGAGAGCGCATTCCCCCTGCCCCCGCCGTGGCCGTCGGCGCCACCGGTGCCGCGCCGTCGTCCACCCAGGTGTTTGAATCAGGTATTGAACGATTTATAGGTTTTTGTTATCTGTTTTTATGTTTGATATTTGTACAGGAATTAAAGATCTTGTTTTCAATCATGTTAATTCTTGTTAATTGTTGTTGACGATCTGGTGTTAACGATTTCAATCCTGTTAATTTCTGTTAATTGTTGTTAATTAGAGCTTTGATTGAAGATTTTTCACTCATTGATTCATGTATGGAACGATTTCAATCCTGTTAATTTCTGTTAATTGCTGTTAATTTCTGTTAATATCTGTTAATTTCGATCGCCGGTCTCGCTTCAAATTTTTTTGTTTGACTTTGTTTTTGAATTTTTTCTCATGCGGTGTAGGTTTGGTTGCGTGTTTGAAATATAAGCATTTATCACGGTGGATTTGTTAGATATGCATTTATCACGGTGGATCTGTTTTAGTTGGCATTTATTCACGCGATTCCAATTTCATTTATTTCTTTTTTGGACGCGGGAATCTTCCAAATATTTTGATTTGATATTATTTAAATGAAGGGCAAATTTGTATTTTTTTACTGTTAATGTGGTATATTTGGCTACACATTAAAAATAAACCAAGAGTTAGCTATTTTGACAACTACAACGTTTGACTTTGTTATTTTGCTCGGGCTCCCTATATTATCTCTCGTGGGGAAGAATTTCTAACAGAAAATGTGTCGAGGTGGTCTCCCGGGTCAGTCTTCCCATCGTACGCCGGGATGTTTGGCATCGTGAAACGATCCGACAAAGGATCATCTAACACCCGCGCCATGTCACAGGACCACTTCCTCAATCCGACGCTATAATCTTTTGAAGTTGGTCTCATTGGTGTTCGCGCTGTCTCCAGTCTTCGAGTCTTCTTCGTGATCTCTCACGACCTGTGATCGGCTTCTTTCGGCGGAGGGTTGGTACCGATCATGAATTTTTTCCTGACTAGTTTGGTACCCTTCCGAATTTTGAAATTTCTTCACCCCTTTCATACCGAGCTTTAGCATGCTTCTGAGATTTCTTAATTCGCGATTCTGGCTCCACGGGTTTTTTTCCTAATCGGTGCAAGGGTTCTTCATTAGGAATCACTACCACGCTTCACAGTTTGACCTTATATGCTCGAAGTCTTCCATCCAATTCCTTGTAGCTAGCTTCCAGGACTAAGAGACGTTCTTGCATTTCATTGAACTGTTTAGTCAGGCTAGGTTGGGGGAGATACTCGGCGAGTTCCTTCGGTGTGAGCGGCAGAGTGCGGTTGTGGTGCTCGATCTGAGGATCGGGACCAGTGACAATAGCATTTTTGGTTGGATTTGACGAGCTAGCTATCGTTCTTCAACGTTATCCCATCCTTCTAACGCCAAACTGTTGACATATGAAATTAGTACAACAAATGTCTTGCGAAGATCACTTGGTTCCGAGTATGCAGTCTCGAGAACTCCGAGTGTCTAGGCAAGATTTTCTCTAAATACAGACTAATCTATAGTAAAAGAGGGTGAGTAAATAAGAGTGTTGAATGATAGTGAAGCTTTTTGGCTTGTGCGTTGTGTGTGAAAAGTGAAGTCCCCTCCCTTCAGCGTTCTTCTTCTCTATTTATAGCCATGTTATGATTCAGAACGTGAGGTGATCAATACCACGTTCCGGACGATTATCGCATGACTGCTCCTACTACGTGTGTATTGGGCGGTTTATTCTTCGTAAGTTTGGCTCAACCTTGAGGTGAGCATTTTGCTTTTGATTTTACACATGTTTGCTTTATTTTGACTAGTCTTTGACCTACCATCTTTTCTCCTCTTCGAAATTCTACTTGATAATATTCGTTCTTGACTTATAAACGGGTCGTTTCTTAATCTTCGATAGTCCTCGGGCCTATTTGACTCGGATTTAGTGCTAGATTCCTTCTGTTCTCGAACCATCCAAGTGGCTTCTCGGAATGTGTAAATTATATGGATTACACATAGTCTAGTTGGTAATTACACACCACCTCGAAAGTAGAAATCGTGGTTCAATCCCCACTCACAACAAACTTACCTTAAAAAAATGACATGATTTTAACGTGATTTATTTATTTATTTTTACAAAATGATCTTATTGTTATTTAATTGAAAATTCAGATTTTATTTATTTATTTATATGAAACACTTATTGTTAGTCGACTCAGACACTCTTCAACAATGGAGTTTGTTTTATGCACCCTAGTTTTTGTTCGATGCTGAATCACAAATCTTTAAACATCCACAAATTCATCACATGACGGAAGAAGAAGAATAGGCAAATGGCGACCCTAATCGCAAGAGCATCTTCTGGATTACCAATAATCCCTCGTCTCTCGGTTCGTCACCACCAAATCTACGCCTCCGATTTGGAGAAGCTGGTCCGAGCCCGGTGTAGCTCCGATAACCTCGGACCCGAAGAAGCTTTGGGTCACTTCACATCTCTGATCGAGCTCCGACCACTTCCTTCCGTCGGCGTTTTTAATCGTCTCCTCGGATCATTCTACGAAGCCCAAAACTACTCTCACGTTGTTTCTGTATACAAAGCCCTGATGGGCTTTTTCCCCGAGTTCAGCCCAGAATCAGCGACCCTGAACTTCGTCGCCAATTCCTACTCCGGGCTGCGCAGACCCGAGCTGGGGTTCTCGGTGTACGCCGCGGCGGTGAAGCTCGGCCTCCAGTGGGACCCACATTTGCTCTGCAACATTCTCCACGAACTCTGCTCTCGGGGCTCCTTGGCTATGGCCGCCGAGCTCTTCGAAGAGATGGCGCGGAACGAGCTCCCAGGTCACGAGTTCTCGTACGCCATCCTCATCAACGGGCTTTGCAGAGCCGGAGAGAGCTCTAAAGCCTTCGAGCTTCTCAGAGCCATGTGTAGGGGACAAATTACGTGAGTTTACCTCCTTTTTTTCAAATTTTTTTTCTGGTAATACATTCTTATGTAGAAATTAGTCGTGAAATAACACTCGTAATGGTATTCAAAAGTATCGCTACGGCTGAATAATGAGCGTTGAATTAGAATCCCATAAGGTCTTAATGCAACATGGTACGAAGAACATCATTAATTGAAAAAAAAGGAAGAAACGGGTATTAACAACATGAGGTGAAGAAACGATAGAAGAAAGATAATATTAGCGAAAACGAAGTAGAGTGGGTTTATGCAATAGGTATAAATTGTAATCTCAAGGAGATTTTTGTCCGATATATAACTCGTAAGGTATTCCAGGAATGATTTCAAACACGAGTATTTTACTTTTATTACCATTTTTGTTGGTGAACTCCTATAATCTCATATTAAGTGGCTAGATGACAGAAAGGAATAATTTTTTTTTTTTTTTTTTAACTAAAGGAGTTTTTTTCGACCTTTTGATCACTTAATTAATAGTTTAGGCGTCAAGTTATCTGTAATTTTGTCTCTATATGAGTTATATATCGTGAAACATTTCGCTTATGAGATGAGAGTAAGAGAAAAGAGAGGCAAGAGTAAATCAATATAAAGTATAATCTCAAGGAAATTTTCGCTCGATATTAAACTCGTATTCCAGGTGTGATTTCAAATAATATCCCCGTGTGTGTGTAGGACGAAGGTGAAGCTGGACTCGGGCGGCTTCTGCCCCGTCATTAACGCATTCTTCACGAAACGATAGAAGAAAGATAATATTCGCGAAAACAAAGTAGAGCAGGTTTATATAATAGGTATAAAGCATAATCGCAAGGGCATTTTTGTGCAATATTTAAGTCTTGAGGTATTCCGGAAAATATTTCAAACACGAGGTAAATTTAGGTACTTTTGTCTGCATTTCAAGCTGGACTCGGGCTGCCTCTGCCCTGTCATCAACATGTTCTTAACGAAACGATAGAAGAAATATAATATCCGCGAAAACAAAAGTACCGCAGTAGTAGTAGTAGTAGGTATAAAGTAAAAATCTCAAGGAAACTTTTGCTCGATATTTAACTAGTGAGGCATTCGAGGAATGAATTCAAATAATATCTCCCGCGTGTATGTGTGTAGGAGGAACGTAAAGCCGGACTCGGGTTGCTTCTGCCCCGTCATCAACGCGTTCTTCGCGGAAGGCCGGGCCTCAGAGGCTCTGGGCCTCTTCGAAGCGATGAGGGGCCTCGGAATCTCTCCCGACTCGGCGGCCTGCAATTCCCTGCTCCGATGGCTCTGCAAGCTCGGCCGGTGGGACGAAGCCGAGAGAACCCTCGAAAGTCTCCGGTCAAACCACGGATTCTCTCCGAACCTCCGGACCTACAACATCCTCATCGACTGCCTCTGCAAGGCCGGCCGGACCGACGAGGCTCTCTCTCTCTTCAACCTCATCCTCGTCGACGGAGACCCGAGCCTGACGCCGGACGCGGTGACTTTCAACGCGCTCCTCTCGGGCCTATGCAGGCTCGGGCGGTGGGACCGGGTCGGGGAGCTTTCGCGGGCCATGGAAAGGCTCGGAATCTTGCCCGACGAAGCCACTTATGCGCCGATCGTCGACGCGCTCTGCAAGGAAGGGCGGGTCGAGGAGGCGGCGAGGGCGGTGGAGGAAATGACTGAGAGGGGCGTGGGGCCCACGAGCGCGGTGGTGTACAATTGCGTGATCCGCGGGCTCTGCGTGAGGGGTTGGTGGCGGGACGCCCTTCGGGTTCTTGGTCGGATGGAGGAGAGAGGCGTGAGGCCGTGCGGCTTCACGTTTCATATATTGGCGTTCTCACTTCGGAGGCAAGGACGGGAAACGGAAGCCCTCAAGCTTCTTCGGTACATGATAGAGACGGGTTTGGTTCCCGACCACAGGCTTCGCGATATGTTCAACAGCCTCTTAGCCACGTTTCCGAGGCGGCGTGCCAGTGGTTAGTATTTTTTTATTAAATTTCATTTTGCTTGACTTAAATAATAAGGGTGCATTAGAAAAATTGCCAATTTATACGTTTATCATTGCTAAATAGCCCCTTTAGAACGTAAATTTTAGGTAAATAGCAATTTTCATGTACCAAACGTTCCTAATTTTTTGTAATAATAATCGGTTTTGAGTAGTTTTGTAGTGTTGATCTCCGAGTTGATTAAGATGATTAGAATATGAATGAAATTTCTGATTCACCTTTTCCACAAGCACAACATTTGAGATTATCACTGAATGAAGCATATAGACGTACAAGACCAAGCCCAAAAGCTGATATTTGTGGGGTGTTTATTTTTTATTTTTATTTTTTTTAACGGCAGAGCTGTGCAAAGATACAAAGCCAGAGACTGAGAAAGGCTAAAGAGACCTGAGCTAACTCTAGTCGAACACGTGAACTCGAGACTCCAAGCCTTCATGCTGACAGCTAAGGTGTACGATTTAAGGTCATTACCAATAAGGCGATACCGTGATTCATATTATTGACCGGCGTGTCCAGATTCCAAGGCTGGTCATTGAATATCAGATTCCAAACTCACCCACCTTTTGCAAAATCAGATTGCAGAATGTCCACCAAATCAACAGCTTCACAGGTAATGCCCGGATATAAGTAATGCTGAATCATCTCAAGAGCAAAAGCTGATCAGAGAAGTGATTGAGCTTACGGTTCATAATACAAGAACGATACACTGTATCGCGAGCTTATCTCCCTTCTTCTATCAATGAAAAGCAAGCCATTATACACAACAAAATAGTGATAGATCTGGATTTGAATTTGAAAGGTAATCTCAATCTCTACAAATAAAATACGAAAGAAGTAATGTCCATGAATCATGGACCATGATGAATCACCACTTATTCTAATGACATGTTTATGCTATAATGATCAAGGAAATTCTAATGACATGTTTATGCTATAATGATCAAGGAAATCAAATTATCAAGTTTTTTTTTTTCGTCTTCTGCTTTATGTAATTTTTCTTTGTATGCACTTTTTTACTTCTATGATCAACAAGCAGATCATTT
Organism: Urtica dioica subsp. dioica; assembly: GCF_054948205.1. Classification (NCBI taxonomy): domain Eukaryota; kingdom Viridiplantae; phylum Streptophyta; class Magnoliopsida; order Rosales; family Urticaceae; genus Urtica; species Urtica dioica. The sequence goes on from NC_142761.1 coordinate 40,060,802, forward strand.
TAGCGACGGATATAAATATAGGCAAGACAGACGAAATGAGTATGCAGAAATTAAGCTGGTTCTACTTTTAACGATGAGGTTAATTGAGAGAGCTTGTTATATAGAGTTACTTCTATTTTTTGCGTATGAAGTCACTTGAAATAAAATAAAACATTTGTAAAATAACTCGTTAAATCCTCTCCTGAGCAAGCTCGTTGAAAAATCTAAATATACATCAAAATAAATAGACACATCGGCAAAGGCTGACAACCATCTAAAGTTTGATATCAAGCAGATCAAGTTTTATGGTTTTAATTGAAAATTCAAGTTCATATGATTATCGAAATATATATTCTATGGGTTAATAATTTATCTGTCATCACAAATTAATTTGTATATATATATATATATATATATATATATATATATATATATATATATATATATATATATATCAATTTTATCATAGTAAATCAGTCGATGTACCACTAAGACTAATTTCTTCAATATATATGGAGTTTGACTGTTCTTAGTTGCGATAAGTTGAATCATGATATTGGACTATTAAACATTTTCATAACCACTTCAATGACTGTACAAACTCCATATGTAACCTCTGCAACTAGGCTGCTTAAAAGAGGTATATACACTGCATTGAGATATTTTTGGCATTTAAATTGATGGCTGGTTATATCATCCAAGCCTATATACATCGGACATGAAAAACATTAGAATTCATCAAGAGACTTTGCGTGTGCAGTACTTAAACAAGCTAATGAAATGAAATAGAAATAAATCCTCTGAAACATTACATTTAAGATTGACACATAATCACACAGCAGCATGTCCTTGTAATTGCTCTCAACCAAGGGGCAAATGCTGAGAAGCCGAGAAGCTGAAACAGAACATACATGCATGAGAGGATGTTAATTGTCACGAAAAATGTTTAAAATAGTATGAAAGTAGATAAAGAAGTTCTACAGCCGATGAACATGAACCCACATACTTAACAATGACTAGCAGCCTTTTAGGATGAATGTTCTTTAAAATGTTACTTGTAATATAATTAGGTAACACACCATCACAGATCATATCTTTGAGGAGCTTGAGAGCAACATCTATTTGTCCCAACTTTACGTACCTCTCAATCTCTCCTTGTAGGCAATATCCCTTAAACAATGTGTTGTAAGTTATCAGATTAGGCTGCGAACCATTTCGAATCATTGCTTCAAACAATTGCTGAGCCATATCCATATTCCCATTCCTAGCAAAGCCATCGATAAGAATATTTAGAGTCACGATGTCGGGATAGATATTTCGCGTCACCATCTTGTCAAACACCCTCATGACTCCTTCCATATTATTCGAACGACACATCCCACATAAAAAGAGCTGTATGTGATAACGTCTGGAGTCAGATCTCTTTGAATCATCAAATCGAACACAGCCAGAGCTTCGACTAAGATGTTGTATGTTATTACATCTTGGGATATACCTTGATCCTTCATTTTGTCGAACATCTCTTTGGTTTGATAGTCATTTTCTGGAATCGACCATCTTCTCGATGAACAGATTTGCTTCTTCCACTCGGCCAGCCTTACACAATGCATCAATCAGAGAATTGAATGCCACAACCTCAGGCTTCATACCTTGTGTTGGCATCGTCTTAAACCGTGATATCGCTTCATCGATTTTCTCATCTTTGCAAAGCGGATCAATGACAATACTGTAAGTACGAACATAACGAGAAACTCCTTTTTTTTTATCCATGTCAGTTATAAGTTTCTTTACTTCCCATCGACCAGATTTGCATAATCCATGAATCAATGAATTATAGCAGACATCATTCGGCTGAAGACCGCGGCTGGTCAGGTCCCGAAACAAGCTCGATGCCTCCACAGTTCGTCTAAAAAGAAAGAAGTGAAGTAACATTTTTTTTTTAGGGAAGTGAAGTAATAGTTATTTCGTATACAGTGGATGAAAGCTTTGCTTCCACGTTTACTGTCTTTTGATTATTAATTATCTTATTTATTTGCTGTACGGATGAAAGATGCATATATTAACAGTCAAATCAATAAAATAAAATAAAAATGATTAGTAAGTTTTAACCATAACTTGAACTTAGCCCAAAAATTAGAAAAATTGACTAATTTAATTAATTCTTTGATAAAAAAAAAAAAAAAAAAAAAAAAAAAAAACTTGTCAAAAATCGGTTAACCACCAATTTTTATTTTCTTATTTAATTTTTTTTTTTTTTAACTTTTATGAGGCACAGGATCTTCCAATTAAGAGTGATTATTGTTTATATATATTAACGATTAACTTTTACTGGGGTAAAAGGTAAATGATTAACAAAACAAATTCTCCTTTAGGATATAGTAATAGTTTGACTTCTAAAAAAGGTGCAATATACTTTTAGTTTTTGACAATCCGATCATCGACATGTATTGGAAAGAACGGAGGGTCGACGAGAGACTCTGAGCTAGTTCGGGACGATGATCAAAGGATTATAGTGCTCGCGGGTTTCTAAAAAAGGCAATGCCTTTAGTCGAATCGATCAGTAAAGGTGTGCGGACAAAAGTCGCGACATTCAGCTCTCTAATCTCGGCCGATGGAGTGAAGCTTCGGAGCTATTGGGAGTCATGAACGGGTTCGGAATCTCTCACGGCGTATTCACGCTCTCTTCCATAGTCGACGCTCTCTGTGCAAGGAAATTAGGACCTCCATGGCACTTGATCTCGTGGACGAAATGGCTCTCGGCAGGATAAGCTCCAACGCGACGGTCATCTTCAAATATATCTCCGAGCATTGTGGTGTTTTCAATCTATTCGTGGATTCCCTCGACAAGCAGAGAAGAACGAGAGAAGGTCTCGACTTGCTGAGGAAATGGTCGAGAAAGGGTTGGTTCCTAATCTCGAAACAATTCCTGCAAAGAATTCTCACCGGAAGAATCTGAAGAAACTTCGAACTGTTTCCTATTTTTCTCTGTGAGTGAGGGGTTTTTTTTTTTTTTTTTTTCATGTGTACATTGTCTACTTCACAAAGATGATAATGATAACAAGTTTATATCAAGTGTTCGGTCATTTCCATATAATATTGCACTCAGGGCAGTATCAACATTTTGACTTATGTTCTTGTGCTCTTCTCTTGAACATATCTACAATTTGGTACCAAGGAATTAGTGAACATATAAAAGGGTTTAGAGAAGTGTGTCATCATCAGGTTCGGAATATTTTTAAAACTGTTCATGATTTTATTTTATTTTATTTTTTTTTTTTTTTTTTTTTTTGTACTGCTCTTGCTTATATATTTTGTTTTCTCCTCAGAGGATATTCAATTCTATCTTTCCTTATTAGAGGAAAAAAAATATTCATCTTAAGAGATTAAACTCAACCATAAATAGCCTTAAATCTTTGCTTGAGATATGATTTTGAAATGTTCGGGTTTTGAAACTTCCGAGTTTGTTTCCTTATCACTGTTTGGGAGAGCTTCAATATTCCTTTATGAAGCTGCAACAAGGAAATTTCAAAATGAAGTGCGAGCTGGGTTGGTAAATCCAACTTTTATTAGTATTGCTTTTTATTCCTTAATGAAACTAAAGTTAGTAAGTTAGGACTTGCCTGTCAGAAATTGGCAATGAGCTTTGTCATATAAAAAACATTTATTCTTTTATTTTCTGAGCTGTATTTATTTACCGAAAATTGGCAATGAGCTTTGTCATATAACAAACATCATGAAGGAGTTTCCCATTTGCTCTATATGCAGACATCTCAGAGGACATTATATCGAAGACGGCGAGATTTCGGAAAAAAAGTGCGGGGAATGTCAACTGACTTCAAGAGAAGGGAGAGCTTTCATGACAATAGAGATATTAATACTACATCCACGTTGAGCTTGTTGGCTGATTTGTTCATAATTCCCGAAAAATCTCAAAAAAAAAAAAGTGAAATTATATTGTGCATACATAAATGAATTAGTAGGTTTTACAATCTGAAAACATGTGTTGGTCCCAATACCTAGATATTCTATTTTATGACGAATACGGTTCGACTTAACAGTATAAACTTTTGAATTATCAGTTTATAATAGTAAAATCAGTCAATGTATTTTGGCTGTTCTTAGTTGCGATAAGCTGATTCATGATATTGGACTATTAAACATTTTCATAACCACTTCGATGACTGTATAAACTCCATATGTAACCTCTGCAACTAGGCTGCTTAAAAGAGGTATATACACTGCATTGAGATATTTTTGGCATTTAAATTGATGGCTGATTATATCATCCAAGCTTTTATACATCAGACAAGGAAAACATTGTAATTCATCAAGAGACTTCGTGTGTGCAGTACTTAAACAAGCTAATGAAATGAAATAGAAATAAATCCTCTGAAACATTACATTTAAGATGAACACATAATCACATAGCGTCATGTCCTTGATATTGCTCTCAACCGAGGAGAAGCTGAAACAGAACATAATTGCATGAGAAATGTTGATGGCCAGGTAAAATGTTTAAAATGCTATGCAAGTAAATAAAGAAGTTATATAGCTGATGAACATGAACCCACCTACTGAGCAATGACTAGAGATTTTTTAGCGTGGATCTTCTTCAAAATCCTCCGTGTTATATAATTAGGTAACACACCTTTGCAGATCATCTCCTTGAGAAGCTTGAGAGCAACATCTATTTGTCCCACCTTTGCGTAGCCATCAACCAGAGTGTTGTATGAAATGATATTCGGCAAAAATGACATTTCTTCAAACATCTCCTTTGCCTTCTCCATCTCACCTTGTAGGCAATACCCATTTATCAACATGCTGTAAGTTATCAGATTAGGCTGCGAACCATGTTGAATCATTGCTTCAAACAATTGCTGAGCCATATCCATATTCCCATTCCTAGCAAAGCCATCAATAAGAATACCTACAGTCACAATGTCTGGGAAGAGCTTCCGTGCGACCATCTTGTAAAACAACTTCTTGGCTCCTTCCATGTTATTCGAACGACACAACCCATAAAGCAAAGAGCTGTATGTGATAATGTTTGGAGGGATATCTCTTTGAATCATCGACTTGAACACAGCCAGAGCGTCTTGTGTCCTTCCAGCCTTGGAGAAAGCATCCACTAAGATATTGTATGTTACTACATTCGGCGACACACCTTCATCCTTCATTTTGTCGAACAGCTCTTTGGCTTCTCTCCATAAGCCCGACTTGCACAACCCGTTGATTAAAGAATTGTATGTGTAGACATTGGGGAGGATTCCCGAATCGACCATCTTCTCGATGAACAGAATTGCTTCTTCCACTTGGCCAGCCTTACACAATGCATCAATTATAGAATCGAATGTGACAACACTAGGCTTCGTACCTTGTGTTGGCATCGTCTTAAACAGTGATATCGCTTCATCGATTTTCTCACTTTTGCAAAGCGAATCAATGACAATAGTGTAGGTACGAACACTCCGAGACACTCCATCATTATCCATGTCAGCTAGAAGTTTCTGGACTTCTTCCCAACGGCCAGATTTGCATAATCCATTAAGCAGTGAGTTATAGCTAACAACATCGGGCTGAAGACCACGGCTGGTCCGGTCCCGAAACAAGCTCAATGCCTCCTCAGTTCGTCCTTCTTTACAGAGCCCATCAATGATCGCATTAAAGCAGTATAAATTCAGTTTGATCCCTTCAAAGTTGACGATTCGCTTAAGAAGACCGATTGCCTTTTGGGTCTCTCCGGCCTTACAAAACCCATTGATGATGGTCCCATATGTCGCCTCGTCGCACAACCCTTTCTGCTTGACAATCTTCTCGAACAAATCCATAGCCTCAGCCATGGAACCTTCCTTACAAAGACCGTCGAGAAGAGTATTCATGGTGAACGAATCAGGACCAAGCCCACTTTTAATGGCGACCGAGAGCACTGCGAAACCTGACTTTGCACTGTTTGACAGCCACAAACACTTAGCAACAATGTTCAGAGTACAGATGTCAGGTTGGAAATCGTTCCGACGAAACCTAACGAGGTGTGAGTACATAGAGACCACAGTGGAGAACTGGTTCTTCTTCGACATTGAATCAATCAATAGATTGAAACTCCAAACGGAGGGCATGGGTCTCATATCAGACATGTCATTGAAGAGACACAGAGCTTCGACCACAGTGAAGTCACTTGATTTGCAACGCGTTCGGACCAATTTCTCAAACTGATCAGCGCGTGAACTATAATAGCGAAAATGGGTAAAGAGAGAAGCAGAATTACCGGTTGAGAACTGGAAAGCTTTCACCTTCAAACCCATTTCCAATCTCAGCAAGCCGGAGCTGATTGATTCTCTGCCTGAAGCTTTTCTGCTCAGAATGTGAGGGGTTTTTTTTTTTTTTTTTTTTTTTTTTTTTTTTTTTTTAATCCAATATAACCCGAGCATTGCTGCCGAATTTTACAGAGAAATACAAAAGCATTTTTGTGATACCTAACATAGTTTTTTTTTTTTTAATAATGATACCTAACATAGTTTAATCGTTAATTTCCCCACAAACAAACAGCAAAAATTGCATTTAAAAAAAAAAAAAAAAAAAAAAAAAAAAAAACCATGTTGGTATGATATTATTCAAAGTTAACTATTGCTGTTTTCTTTTTCGCTTCCAATTAAAATTATTAGAGTTGAATACATAGGGAAACTTGATAAAGCAAGCTTGATAAAACATGTGATTTGAAAACCAAACCATGTTTTGGTTCCCTTAGGAAAACCAAGCATCTCACCATGTAAAAAGTCCAAATTACCCTTAAATGAATTTTTTTTTCAAAATCAATCATTCACTAACTAATGACCCTTCCCTTCCCTTCCCTCACGTGTGGTTTTTCCCTTTTCAATTCTGAAACAAAAATATAAACGCCAAGCACTCCCTCCCATTCAAAACCCAAAAAAAAAAAAGAAACCGAGCCCTCTTCTCTCACTTTCCTTCGTCGTCAGTTCCCTTCCTCGTCAGTTTTCCGTCGTCAGTTCTCCCCGTCGTCGCCAGTCATCATTTCGGTCCTTCGTCGCCAGTCCAGCATCCTCGGGAACCCACAGAGCCCTCCAGCCGAGTCACGAACCAACCGAGCCCTCTCTCGCGAACCAACCGAGCCCTCGTCGCCAGTCCAGCCGAGTCGCGAACCAGACGAAAATGGTGAGTTTGTTTTGAGTCCCATTGTTTTAGGGTTTGTTAATGGTTTCATAATTATTTAGAGGTTTCTTCGGTTATGACTTTTTAGGGTTGTTTAGAATATGTTTCGGAGATTTTGGGTTTGATGGTTTGAAGTTTCGATGAATTTTTTGTGATCTTAATTGTTTTGATATGAAATATTGGGTATTATCGGTGTGAAAGTTTGGGATGTAGTTTTTTTAAGACATTTCGGATTTTTTGGCTGTGAAGTTCATAGAGGTTTGAAGGGATTTATGAAGATTTAAGTTTGCGTTGGATTTTTGGCTCCCTTTGGCTATGGATTTATTTTTGAAATTTTTTTTCAGAGTTTTCAGTTAGGTTATGTGAAGGATTTCATAGTTTATAGTTAGTTTTTGTAAATGATTTCAGAGTTTTCAGGTATTATATGGAATGGATTTCAGAGTTTTCAGTTAGGTTATGTAAATATTTCAGAGTTTTCAGGTATTTTTTGTAAATGATTTCAGAGTTTTCTGTTAGTTTATGGAATGAATTTCAGAGTTTATGGAATGAATTTCGGGGTCAGGAAAATACGTCTTCAACTGAAAACTCTGAGTTTATTTTCTCAGTTTTCAGTTGAAGACGTATTTTCCTGACCCCGAAATTCATTCCATAAACTCTGAAATTCATTCCATAAACTAACAGAAAACTCTGAAATCATTTACAAAAAATACCTGAAAACTCTGAAATATTTACATAACCTAACTGAAAACTCTGAAATCCATTCCATATAATACCTGAAAACTCTGAAATCATTTACAAAAACTAACTATAAACTATGAAATCCTTCACATAACCTAACTGAAAACTCTGAAAAAAAATTTCAAAAATAAATCCATAGCCAAAGGGAGCCAAAAATCCAACGCAAACTTAAATCTTCATAAATCCCTTCAAACCTCTATGAACTTCACAGCCAAAAAATCCGAAATGTCTTAAAAAAACTACATCCCAAACTTTCACACCGATAATACCCAATATTTCATATCAAAACAATTAAGATCACAAAAAATTCATCGAAACTTCAAACCATCAAACCCAAAATCTCCGAAACATATTCTAAACAACCCTAAAAAGTCATAACCGAAGAAACCTCTAAATAATTATGAAACCATTAACAAACCCTAAAACAATGGGACTCAAAACAAACTCACCATTTTCGTCTGGTTCGCGACTCGGCTGGACTGGCGACGAGGGCTCGGTTGGTTCGCGAGAGAGGGCTCGGTTGGTTCGTGACTCGGCTGGAGGGCTCTGTGGGTTCCCGAGGATGCTGGACTGGCGACGAAGGACCGAAATGATGACTGGCGACGACGGGGAGAACTGACGACGGAAAACTGACGAGGAAGGGAACTGACGACGAAGGAAAGTGAGAGAAGAGGGCTCGGTTTCTTTTTTTTTTTGGGGTTTTGAATGGGAGGGAGTGCTTGGCGTTTATATTTTTGTTTCAGAATTGAAAAGGGAAAAACCACACGTGAGGGAAGGGAAGGGAAGGGTCATTAGTTAGTGAAGGATTGATTTTGAAAAAAAAATTCATTTAAGGGTAATTTGGACTTTTTACATGGTGAGATGCTTGGTTTTCCTAAGGGAACCAAAACATGGTTTGGTTTTCAAATCACATGCTTTATCAAGCTTGCTTTATCAAGTTTCCCTTATCATTCATAACCGGATCATCCTCACAATAGAATCCGCTTGCATCAAAATCTTCCTCATCATCGCCATCTTCATCTTCCTCATCATCACCATCCTTACCTTCCTCATCACCCTCTTCATCGCATGGCGCCTGAAAATCATTCACCTCGACGCTAATACCTAAGCATGCTACCTGAGAATTTGGGGTTGGTGAAACTGCCCTGCTTGGAGTTGTATCAAGAGCTGCATCAACAATGTTTCTTTTCACGGGGGTTACGCATAAGGAAATCCTCAGCTTGGATTGACCAGAATTCTCTAACATAAATTCCGTCACACTAGCGTCCGATGCCAAAATGAGAGGAGGCATTGGTCTTCCAGCCCAAACATACGCAGCTTCAAGTTTCAAATCGTATAACGACTCGTCGACACAAAAAGCTTCGTACATAGCGATTAATAGCTCCGCCCGAGATATGTCTTTCGCAAGTGCACGGAGTTCGAATCGCGATTCATTAGTATATTCCCATTTTGTACCTTTGTTCACCCAAGTACCATCAAATAAACAACATATATTAACGTTTGAACCTGTTAAGAAGTTAAAAATTTGAGTTTAAACGATATCTTTTCTGGGAATCGAAATCTTCGAAATGAAATCGAAATAACAACTATAAACTTCGAAATTACAGACAACAATTTCGGACTTTTTTCTGGATCCAACATGACGAACTCAAACTCTTTTTTTTCAGGAAATCAAACAAATCTCTTACAAAATATCATCGAATTAGGGATCGAAACTTACCCATATATCTTCGGGTTTGCCGTGCGTTGGGGTTTGCGACGAGCGTGGAGATAGGCGTGCTTGGCTGTGGCTCGGCTGGTTCGCGACTCGGCTGGAGGGCTATGTTGGTTCGCGAGATTGCTGGACTGGCGACGACGGCTGCGGGCTAGGGCTCTGAGTGGCTCTGAGGATGGTTTCTTTTTTTCTTTTTCTTTTTGAAAGGGAAAGGTGCTTGGCTGTGGGCTGCACGTTTTTTTTTCTTTTGTTTTGGTTTCTGAATTGAAAAAGACAACTGGAGTGAGTGAAGGATTGATTTTGAAAAAAAAATTCATTTAAGGGTAATTTTGACATTTTACATGGTGATATGCTTGGTTTTCCTAAGGGAACCAAAATATGGTTTGGTTTTCAAATCACATGCTACACTAAGCTTGCTTTATCAAGTTTCCCAATACATATGTATATATTTATGATATTAATATGCTAAATATTTGTGAAGATGATATTTTGGGATTTTTTATTTATTTATAAAAGGCTCTTAAATGAATATAGAGAAATTGCATCGACTATCACCATTTGATAAGTTTTTTCTTATTTTTCACCAAATGCTTAATTTGGCCAAAAATACTAGAGAAGCACGTGTACAAATATAATTTTACCTTCAACATGATGTCAACAATTGACATCTATTGTTGACATCTGTGAGTTTTGGGCGCTCTGCTTGTTGATATAGATGTCAACAATCGACATCTATTGTTGACATTTATGTCTACAATTGACATAAATTATTGACATGAATTGTGCTATGTCAACAATTGACATCTATTGTTGACATCTATGTCTACAATTGACATTAATTATTGACATCAATTGTTGAGGGAAAAATTGCATTTGTACAAGTGGCTTACTAGTATTTTTGGTCAAATTAAGTTTTTTGTGGGAAATTGGAAAAAACTTATCAAATGGTGGTAGTTGAGGCAATTTCTCATTAATATATTGATAAAAGCCAAAAGCTTAAATGGAAAAATTAGCACAAAAGAAATTCAAAAAATTCTACAAGAAGAAGATAAAATGTGGATCATAAACAATCATGAATACAACAAAATAACATGTGGGTTACCCGTCTATACAGATAACAATCATTATCATAGTACTACATGAATCACGAGCGAAATCGTCGATCTTCGCTTGCTGTAGATTGCGATTTTAGAGATTTTACCCGAAAAATTCACGCCCAAAGAAGAAATTCATATCTTAGATCTGAGATTCAGATATGAAGAAAATTCAAAACGACTCCGATTAAAGATCGAGCAGTACAATAGTCAGATCTTATAAGTCTGGATTATTTAAACATAATTAAAAAAAGAAAGTAAAACATAAAAAAAAAACAATAATTAAAAATTACCTCTCTCGGATCGAAATCATCGGAGTCTCTTTATCTCAGGCGAGGAGGCGATACCGAAAATTGAAAATCCAAACTTTCATGTTTGAGAGAGAGAGAGAGAGAGAGAGAGAGAGAGAGAGACTAGGGTTTTCTTGAGAGTGTTAAAGAATGTATATTATGGGATATTTATGTGTAGTAATTTGGAGAAAACATATCTTTATGCATACAATATTTTGGGATTATGTGTTTATAGAATGGGCACACAAGAATATATATATGTCAAAATTGACTTATAAGTTTATTGAAGAATATAAAATTAAATCATTATATTAGACACATGAATTAAAAAATAAAAAGGAAATTAACTCATTTAAACTTTTGAAATGGTTGTTTAGTCAATCTTTAGTAAATATTAGGTAGTCACAAACTTGACGTATTTACACATTTCTATTTTCCTTTTTGTTACTACAGTTAAGTTTTTTGAACGTGTAACTAATGACTTATGACTGTTGACAAAAAAATTATTAAAATTTGGCTAAAGAGCATACTTAATATGTTAATAAAGTTATTTATCTATTAGACTCTACATATAATAGGTCAATGAAATACAATATGATTAGTTATACTTATGAAAAGTTACTTATAATGCATAGATAGATATACCCACATTTTATTTTTCTGGTTTGTTTTTGTTTTCTATTTCAATTTTAATTTTGATATTTTTCTATTGCATAAATTTAAACACCTTTACATTTTTAAACAGTGTGAAAATTGAAAAGATTTGTTTTATTTTAATGTTGTAATTGACATGAACCTGAACCCAACACCATTTCTTTGGGCATATGCAGTCTTGGGCCATGGGCGTGAGTCCAAGAGCTTTCGAGACCATGGATGGGCTCGGGGTCTTTTCAAACCAAGCCACGTACGCGCTGTGATCAACGCATTGTGCAAAGAAGGGAGGCTCGCAGAGGCAACGAGGGCCGCGGAGGAAATGATTGAAATGGGCGTGAGCCCTTCAAGCTTCTCAGGTACATGATAGAGACGGGTTTGGTGCCCCTCCATAGGCTTTGCAATTTGTTTGCTAGTCTTTCGGCCAAGTTTCCAACGCTTGTGAAATGAGAAGCAATGCTACGTCAGTCAAATTTTCGGAGGGGGAGAGGGAAGACTCACTAAGTCTCTGTTTAGTTTCAGCAAGTCGGAACTTTCGTGAGTTCCGACTCAAATTAACGCTGTGAATAAGTTATTTTCCGAGTTAGTTTCAATGGGAGTCGCGTTTCTTTTGTTTTTCTTGTTATGTGTATAATTATTGTCTTTGTATTTTCATATTAAAGCCCAAGCTCGAATATTAGTTCGATTCCTTTCAAAGTTAAAAAATATATCATGTTTAATTAATACGTAGGTAAATTATAGGTTCGGTTAATTATATTATACTCAAATACGAACCAAAAGCTCGGTTCTTTTTAATGTCTTGTATAAATGAGCTACATTATATGTATAAAAAGCTTAATACAAATCTAACCTACGAGTTAAGTTTATATTCCACATTTATTATATTATTTTAAACCTTAAACCTATACAAGATTATAAGCTAATAGAATTATTTTTTAATAACTTATATAAGCTAGAAATCTTAAGTTAAAGTTTCTTCGTATGTTTCTTTTTTGTCAATTGTCGACCTTGGGAATCTATTCTAAGCAATGGATTTTTCCCATTAAAAATAATAGATGATCAGATATTATGGGATGTTCATTAGTTTGGATCAGAGGAGAGATGTCAATGCCTTCTTCTTAAAGTCCGATTATGTTCTATGTCTATTTTTGTTATATTCTTCTCGTGATTGTGACACTCTGAGTAGCATAGCTAGAAGAACGTTATGAGTTATGTTTCTCTTTGGACAGAGTATGCACGTTAGCGCATAGATTGAAAAAGATACTAAGCGCACTCGATGTTCGACATTTCTCTCATCTTAGATAGGTCCAGAGATTGCTATAAGGATTATAGCAGGCAAGAAAGAGCTTACGTGGACAAGGTTTTAAGTGAAATTGAGAAAGACCATTTTGTCTAGAAGAGAAGGTTTCGGGATTCAAAAGAATCGTTATTCGGGTAAATGGATATTTAAGCATTGCAATTTCAAGAAATAGTAAATATTTATTTACGTTAAGTTGAGCCTTAACTAAACCACGATGAAGATAAGGGCTCGTTGCAGTAGTCAGCCATAAGACAGAACATTAATTAGTTTCAAACTCAATGTATTTATTTTCATTTTTCGTAATTCAAGTCCGCCTTCTATGAGCATGTTAATTGATTACATAATCAGTTAGGGTTCGTTTGAAATCCAAAAAAATAAGTGGGAAATGAAAATAGAATCCATCTGATTTTTCTTTTGTGGTTTGGATGGTGGGAAATAAGATGGAAAGGAAAATATGAGGAAAAATGATAATGAAAATGTTTAAATAAAGTGGAGATTTCATTTTCCCAGGAAAATTAGATAAAAATTGAGAATCCCTTGAAATTTGACTATGTGGGGACCATGTTTGTATCTATCTTTCTTATTTTTTTTTCTCAATTTTTTTCTCACATTTTTAAACTTCCAAACACAACATAAATTTTGATACCTATTTTTTCCCTCATTTTTCATCTTCTCTCTCCCTCTGTACGGGTTCCCAATGGACCCTTAAAGCTTAATGATAATGATGTCAATTTTTAAGTTGAGATTAATGGGATAGCTCTCATTAAGATTTAATGATAAATATTACCTCACTTTCTCATCATTTGACAACGTTGTGATGATTGTAGTTTTTCTATTTAAAATCGTCTTAGGTCTAAATTCTAATACTTTGCCGGAATTATTTGTAAATGCATATTTACAATGCAGACGTGGCGGGTGATCTATTGGACAATTGTTGACTATAAAAAATAAATAAAAATATAAGTTGAGCTTAATATTTATTTTTTCCACTAGTTGTTTCTACTTGTACCATAAACAAGCACATCATTAGCGATTAAAATCCTAAAATATAGTGCAACAATTGTAATTTTCAAAAATTAAGAAGGGGCGTTGGCTCCTCTGGGTGTCCAAGCACGGAGGTTCTGTCTCACTCTACTTCTTCGATCTCCGCATTCTATGCTGCAAGGTGAGATGGAGAAGGCAAAGCAATTGTTAGAAGAAATGTCAGCAAAGAATATTCTGCCGAATATCGTCTCATACCACACTCTCGTCGAAGGCTACACAAAGATGGGACAAACGTGACTATGATCTGCAATGACGAGTTACCTGACTATACATGGGGATTAGTGACTTTGAGTGACAATAGTAATAATGTTTATTACTGTTGGGATGCAAACCAAAGTCCCACATCGGAAGTGAATGCAAAGAATGCATTAGATATAAGAGACCCATTTAACTACACTAGTATGAGGCCTTTTGGGAAGGAAACCCAAAAACAAATCCGTGCAGGCTTGGGCCCAAAGCGGACAATATCATACTAAGGTGGGTGGTAGCCCAACACGGTGGAGGAACTCGGCCCTTTCAAATGGTATCAGAGCCGATGGTTCAGGAGACTAGGAGTTTGGGTTGGGCTTGCGATGTGGAAGGAGAATCCCTCTGTGTGGTGACCTCGCGATGGTGTGCCTTGTGTCGAAAGTCTTCCTGACAATGATGCCGGTCAGGCGGCGGGTCTCGTTAGCGTCCAAACGGCGGTACAAGATGATTTCGCTTGAGGGAAGGACATGTGTATGTGGTCCTGGTTTGAAGGAAGGATTGTTGGGATGCAAACCAAAGTCCCACATCGGAAGTGAATGCAAAGAATGCATTGGATATAAGAGACCCACCTAACTACACTAGTATGAGGCCTTTTGGGAAGGAAACCCAAAAACAAATCCGTGCGGGCTTGGGCCCAAAGCGGACAATATCATACTAAAGTGGGTGGCAGCCCAACACGGCCGAGGAACTCGGCCCTATCAATTACCCTTATGCATTTCTTCGGACTCCATAGCTTTTTCTGTAATCAGCTTCTGTACCAACGCAGCGCTTGTGTCATAAGCCTGACATTTATCTTGTGGAAATTTAGAATAATGCATAGCTTGTGTATAGTGTGGTATGTAATCTCTCGCTTCTTAGTTGATGCATCACACAACACTATTGGCTTGTTCAGTTGCAATTAGGTCAAAACTCAAATTGATCCGTTCAGGATTGATCTGCAAGAAAACATCATATACCATAGTTGGGAATTGCCGATTAATTGTTATTCGCTCAAAAAACATGTATTTTTTTAATCCTCCCTAGAACAACAAACACAAATAATGCACCTTCAGGTAATTACAAAAGTGAGTCTCGATGGCGTGACGCTCTGGCTGTGTTTTTGTTTGAGTTGACAATGTTACTTCAAACATAGTCACACGCTACTCTTTGCTATGTATTCATGTTGATATCGGAAGATGGATAAGGATCGATAATTCGGTAACTTATAGCACATCAGTAAAAGGATATTACGTACCTGCAAGGTCAAATGGATGTTTTTGCATGAGTCTTATTTGTTTCAATGTATTTATTTTGATTGGATGTAATCTTTCTTATAGTCTGACATGGCTTTTTTTTTTTGGTACTACTCTTGCTTATAGATTTTGTTGGAGTAAAGTTAATAAATAAATAAATATTATTTATTTGTTGGAATAAAGTTAATAAATAAATAAATAATATTTATTAACATGTGGATGGCTGATTTTGTTTGCCAAAATCGGACCTAAGTTGAATGAGAAATTGACGAGCTGGGGCGAGCTGGACAAAGTCACTTAGCTCGACTAGATAGGACGAGCTGGGCAGCTCGACTAGATAGGTCGAACTGGACGAAGTGACGGAGTCACTTCAGCTCGACCGGGCGAGCTCGACTGGAGAGGTCGAACTGAATCAGCTCGACTGGAGAGGTCGAACTGATAAGCTCGACTGGCAAGGTCGAACTAATAAGCTCGACTGGCAAGGTCGAACTGATCAGCTCGACTGGCAAGGTCGGACTAATCAGCTCGACTGGCAAGGTCGAACTGGATCAGCTCGACAGGCAAGGTCAAACTGATCAGCTCGACTAGGCGAGGTCGAGCTGGACGTATTGACGAAGTCATTCAGCTCGACAAGGGCGAGACCAACGTACTAGAGGTCGAACTGGATCAGCTCGACTGGAGAGGTCGAACTGATCAGCTCGACTGGCGAGGTCGAACTGATCAGCTCGACTGGCGAGGTCGAACTGATCAGCTCGACTGGAGAGGTCGAACTGGACGAGCTCGACCAGACGAAGTGACGAATTAAAGCCTACGGTTTTTGGGCTTTAAGCTCACTTTATGGCTGTGTTCAATGCCATTAATGCTGAAAACGTTGGACGCTCTGAATGGTTTGAAACGCTGTAATTACTGGGTGTAATGACCTGCGTTATTGCCTTTATGGCTGGACTTTTTGGAATTCAAACCTCACTGCCTTGGCCTATATAAAGAGGTTTAAGCTCTCATTCATACATACGGAAGTATACCGAAATGTACATAGAGAAAATTCCTCTTTCCCCACTGTTCCCGGATTCTCTCTCTTTCCCAGAAAATATTATTTGTCTTGGTGATAGTATTCTCACAGGTTCTAGTTCGCTGAGAGAGTCAAGTGGTTGGTGCTCAACTTGTCTCTGAAGTCTTTGTATCCTAGGAGGCTTTCGCTCACGAATTCCAACACCCGTGGGAGGGCGATAAAAAGCTTCAAGGAAACCGTCCAACGGGCCTCGACTTTTCCGATCTATTTTTGTTTTCTCCGGTTCTTTATACAAAGGTGTAACCGGGTTTTTTGTAATTTATTTACGTGTATTTTCCTAACAAGCAATTTGTCTTTATTCATCTATATCAATATTATTTATGTAATATTGCTAACAATCTTGAAGCTTTTTATTTAGAAGACAGGTTGCGTGGAGGAAGGGAAAAATAATTTTTTTTTCTTTGTTTTTATCGGTTTTTCCAGTTTTGTTTCCGATTTGTTTTCGGATTTGGTTGAAAAATAACTGACTTGTGAATTTTCTTTTGTAGAAAATATGTCTAACGTGAACGACAACGACTCGATGAATGTGAATGTTGGAGGGAACGTTGGAGACAACCCCTCCGGGGTGAACACCCCGCCAAACCAAATCAACATCAGCCATATTCTCGTGTTTCTGGGACAAGGCTCGATGGCGGCTACGGCCGGTAACGGACCCGCGGGTCTTGTTCAACCTATGGCGGGTTTGGGCCTAGATGGTTCAAACGTGGGTGTGGCTCGAGGGCCTCCCACGGTGATGCCGGCCAAGAGGCCTGGGAAGTTTGACGGACTCAACTTCAAAATGTGGCAACAAAAGATGGTTTTCTTTTTTACAACCATCGGACTTGCACGGTTTTTAACCGAAGATCCACCGGCCACTCCTCGAGAGGGTGAAGCCGACCCACAAGTGCTTCGGGCCTATGTGGGGTGGAACGAATCCGACTATCTTTGTCGAAACCACATGTTAAATTGTCTCGCCGACTCTTTATACAACGTGTATAGCTCTAAAGTATCTTCTAAAGAGCTATGGGATTCGTTGGATCGCAAGTACAAAACCAAGGATGCGGGCTCAAAGAAGTATATTGTGGGTCGCTTCCTTGAGTACAAGATGGTGGACACAAAGACCGTTTTGAGTCAAGTCCAAGAGCTTCAACTCATTTTCCATGAGGTTCAAGCCGAGGGAATGACCATTAGCGAGTCTTTCCAAGTTGCTTCCGTGATAGAGAAGTTACCACCTGGGTGGAAGGAGTTCAAGAACTACCTCAAGCACAAGCGAAAGGAGATGAGTCTTGAGGACTTGGTTGTTCGCCTCCGAATCGAAGAAGACAACCGAGGATCCGATAGGAGACTAAGAACCGTCTCCGAGAGAGCTAACGTCGTCGAACATGGCGAGAACTCGAAGGGGAAGAAGCACGCCCACAAGCTTGGAGTCAAGAGTGGGACGTTCAAGAAGAAGGGCAAACAAAAGATTGTTGGTAAATGCTACAATTGCAACAAGGTCGGTCACCGCGCTGTGGATTGTAGAAAGCCGAAGAAGAACAAGGAGGCCAATGTAGTGGAGGATGATAATGACCTCCTCGTCGCTGTGGTCTCCGAGGTCAACATGGTTGACTCAAACCCGAAGGAGTGGTGGCTGGACACTGGAGCAACCCGCCACATCTGCACTGATAAGAACTCCTTCTCCACCCTTGAGCTACCTGGAGATGGAGAGAGGTTGTTTATGGGCAACTCTGCCACCTCTGAAGTCAAGGGGGAAGGTGAAGTTTTCTTGAAGATGACCTCTGGGAATGAATTGAAGCTCACCAAGGTGTTCTACGTGCCTGATATGAGGAAGAATCTGATTTCTGGGACTGTGCTAGATAACCATGGGTTTAGGATGGTTTTAGAGTCTCAAAAGCTTGTATTGTCTAAGAATGGCATGTATGTGGGCAAGGGCTATGTCAAGAATGACATGGTCAAAATGAATGTAATGGCCATCAAGGCAAAAGATATTAATAAAGCTTCTTCTTCCTCGTATATGATTGAGTCGTCTAATTTATGGCATGGTAGACTAGGTCATGTAAATTATGACACACTGAGAAAGTTGATTAATTTGGAATGTATTCCAAAGTTTAATATTGACTCAAATCATAAATGTGAAATTTGTGTTGAAGCAAAACTCACGAGAACATCCTTTCATAGTGTTGAAAGAAGTAATGAATCTCTCGACTTAATCCATACCGATATATGTGATTTAAAGTTCATGCCCACGAGAGGTGGTAATAAATATTTTGTGACTTTTATTGATGATTGTACAAAATTTTGTTACGTAAATTTGCTTAAAAGCAAAGATGAAGCTATTGAGAAATTTGTTATATACAAATTGGAAGTTGAGAATCAACTTAATAAGAAGATTAAGAAAGTGCGAAGTGATCGAAGAGGTGAATATGTTGAACCTTTTGGTGCCTTTTGTGCACAACATGGTATTATTCACGAAGTCACTCCACCTTATTCTCCTCAATCAAACGGTGTGGCCGAATGTAAGAATCGCATTCTCAAGGAGATGATGAATGCGATGTTGTTAAGTTCTGGGTTACCCCAAGAAATGTGGGGGGAAGCGATCTTGTCTGCAAATTATCTTCTGAACAAGATACCCCGAAAGAAGGAGGATAAGTCTCCGTCTGAGTTATTTATAGGAAAGAAACCTTCCTATAAATACTTGCGAATGTGGGGGTGCTTGGCCAAAGTAATGGCTCCCGCTCCTAAGAAAATGAAGATAGGACCAAAAACTGTAGATTGTATCTTCATTGGGTATGCACACCATAGTAATGCATATAGATTCCTTGTGTATGACTCGAAAAACCCCGATATACACAATGATTCGATTATGGAATCTAAAAATGCTTCGTTCTTTGAACATGTTTTTCCTTATAAGTCTAAGGAAGATGAACCAAGTTCATCAAACCATTCACTTGAGGATATTGAGGAAATAACTCACGATAATGATGAAGAGTCCGAAGAAGAGATAGAGTCTGAGGGACTTAGACGAAGTAAGCGAGCGAGGGTAGGAAAATCATTTGGTTCTGATTATTTCACCGATATGTTGGAGGGTCCACCTCTAAATTATAAAGAGGCCGTGAACTCTGTTGAGGGTCACTTATGGAAAGAAGCCATAAGAAGTGAAATAGACTCTAACATGCAAAACCACACTTGGGAGTTGGTTGATCTTCCTCCTGGAAGTAAAACGCTTGGATCTAGGTGGATCTTTACGAGGAAGATGAAAGTCGATGGCTCAATTGATAAATACAAAGCACGACTGGTAATCAAAGGGTATAAACAACAAGAGGGTGTTGATTACTTTGATACTTATTCTCCCGTGACGAGAATAACGTCTATTAGATTGATAATTGCCGTTGCTGCATTACGCAGTCTTGAAATTCATCAAATGGATGTAAAAACAGTCTTTCTTAATGGAGATCTCGAAGAAGAGATCTATATGAATCAACCTGAGGGTTGTATCGCACCTGGACAAGAAAAGAAAGTCTGTAAACTTGTCAAGTCGCTTTATGGCCTTAAACAAGCCCCAAAGCAATGGCATGAGAAATTTGACAACGTGATGATGTCAAATGGATTTAAAATCAACGAGTGTGACAAATGTGTGTACATTAAAACCACTGAACATGGATATGTGATTCTGTGTTTATATGTAGATGACATGCTCATAGTGGGGAGTAATGATCGTATGGTCCAATCCACAAAAGATATGTTGAACTCAAGGTTCGATATGAAAGATCTGGGAATTGCTGATGTAATTCTGGGGATCAAGATTACCCGAACACCCGATGGGATTGTACTGGATCAAACACACTACGTTGATAAGATTCTGGACAAGTTTGGAAATGACGATTCTGGAGTCTCGAGAACTCCCATAGACATTAGTCAACACTTGTCTAAGAATAAAGGTGAAAGCATCTCTCAAATTGAATATGCTAGAGTGATAGGCAGTCTTATGTACTTGATGAGTTGCACGAGACCGGATTTAGCCTACACCGTGAGTAGACTAGCTCGATATACGAGTAATCCAAGTGCTGAACACTGGAAAGCAATCGTAAGAGTCTTGAGATATCTACGATTCACTCGTGATTACGGTCTACACTATACGAGATATCCTGAAGTAATTGAAGGGTACACTGATGCAAGTTGGATATCTGATATTCAAGATTCAAAAGCCACGAGTGGTTATGTATTCACTCTGGGAGGTGCAGCCATATCTTGGAAATCCTCCAAACAAACTGTGATAACGAGATCTACGATGGAATCTGAGTTTGTTGCATTGGATAAATGTGGGGAAGAAGCCGAATGGCTAAGGAACTTTGTGGAGGATATTCCTAATTGGACAAAACCGATGCCTGCAATATGTGTATATTGTGATAACCAATCTGCTATTGGTAGGGCACATAATGTGATGTATAATGGTAAGTCTAGACATATCCGTCGACGACATAATACCATTAGACAACTTCTCTCATCTGGAGTCATTAGTATTGACTATGTTATGTCCAAAGAGAACATTGCGGATCCGCTAACCAAAGGGTTAAATAGGGACCAAGTAGAGAAGACAACCAAAGGAATGGGGCTAAAGCCCATGGCAAATAAAGCCAAGGCAAAGGAAACCCAACCATGATGACTGGAGATCCCAAGATCTTGGTTCAAAGGGACAACCTAATTGTCAATGGCTTTGTGAGGTCACTGTGGGGGAAAACCCCTAGTCCTATTCCTAAATCTTAAACAGTGACTCCCGTACGAGGTTAAGCTTAGAGCTTTTAATGATTCTAGTAATGCGGGATTACTCTTGACAAAAGAATCACCTATGTGAGAGAGAAGTGGGGCCGCTTCGAAGGAGAATTAATTGGGCTTAATTCTTTAGAAACTCTTGCAGAACCAGGGTGATGTTCAGGGCCAAAATGAACATAACCATGAGAACAGAACCTGTGTCAGTGAGATATCAGTGGGGGATATGTTTATCGTTTATACAAAACGGCTAACAGTTCAAGGACAACGTGTCTACTGAGTAGTCAGTAAAGATGGCATATCTTTCCGAGGGAAGGTTCAAAGGCTTTGCCTACCTATCCTATACTGGTATTGACCGTAGAAACTATCACCACATCGAGTCGTGTCTTTTATAATTGCCGTCTCAATTTCATTCATGTGGGGGATTGTTGGAATAAAGTTAATAAATAAATAAATATTATTTATTTGTTGGAATAAAGTGTTGGAATAAAGTTAATAAATAAATAAATAATATTTATTAACATGTGAATGGCTGATTTTGTTTGCCAAAATCGGACCTAAGTTGAATGAGAAATTGACGAGCTGGGGCGAGCTGGACAAAGTCACTTAGCTCAACTAGATAGGACGAGCTGGGCAGCTCGACTAGATAGGTCGAACTGGACGAAGTGACGGAGTCACTTCAGCTCGACCGGGCGAGCTCGACTGGAGAGGTCGAACTGATAAGCTCGACTGGCAAGGTCGAACTAATAAGCTCGACTAGCAAGGTCGAACTGATCAGCTCGACTGGCAAGGTCGAACTAATCAGCTCGACTGGCAAGGTCGAACTGGATCAGCTCGACAGGCAAGGTCGAACTAATCAGCTCGACTAGGCGAGGTCGAGCTGGACGTATTGACGAAGTCATTCAGCTCGACAAGGGCGAGACCAACGTACTAGAGGTCGAACTGGATCAGCTCGACTGGAGAGGTCGAACTGATCAGCTCGACTAGCGAGGTCGAACTGATCAGCTCGACTGGCGAGGTCGAACTGATCAGCTCGACTAGCGAGGTCGAACTGGACGAGCTCGACCAGACGAAGTGACGAATTAAAGCCTACGGTTTTTGGGCTTTAAGCTCACTTTATGGCTGTGTTCAATGCCATTAATGCTGAAAACGTTGGACGCTCTGAATGGTTTGAAACGCTGTAATTACTGGGTGTAATGACATGCGTTATTGCCTTTATGGCTGGACGTTTTGGAATTCAAACCTCACTGCCTTGGCCTATATAAAGAGGTTTAAGCTCTCATTCATACATACGGAAGTATACCGAAATATACATAGAGAAAATTCCTCTTTCCCCACTGTTCCCGGATTCTCTCTCTTTCCCAGAAAATATTCTTTGTCTTGGTGATAGTATTCTCACAGGTTCTAGTTCGCTGAGAGAGTCAAGTGGTTGGTGCTCAACTTGTCTCTGAAGTCGTTGTATCCTGGGAGGCTTTCGCTCACGAATTCCAGCACCCGTGGGAGGGCGATAAAAAGCTTCAAGGAAACCGTCCAACGGGCCTCGACTTTTCCGATCTATTTTTGTTTTCTCCGGTTCTTTGTACAAAGGTGTAACCGGGTTTTTTGTAATTTATTTACGTGTATTTTCCTAACAAGCAATTTGTCTTTATTCGTCTATATCAATATTATTTATGTAATATTGCTAACAAATTTTTCTTTATCTTCAGCGGAAATTCAATTCTATCTTTCCTTACTTGAAAAGCAAACATTCATCTTACGAGATTATACTCAGCCATATATAAAACCATGGCTGTTATAATCTGATAACTTACAGCACGTTGATAAATGGGTATTGCCTACAAGGTGAGATCGAGAAGGAAAAGGAGATGTTTGAAGAAATGTCAGAAAAAGAATATTCTGCCAAATATCATTTCATACCACACTCTGGTTGAAGGCTACGTAAAGGTGGGACAAGTAAGTGTTGCTCTCAAGCTCTTCAAGGATATGATCAGCGCTGGCACGTTACTGTAATTGACAATCGTAAGGGTTTTCATTACTCTTACGCATTTCTTCAGACTCTTGAATTTTCTGTAATCGGCTTATTTACCGTTGCAGCGCTGCACACTGTTACAATTACGAAAAACTCACCTTCAGGTAATTACAAAAGTGAGTCTCGAGGTCGTGACGCTCTGGCTGTGCTAAAGACATAACCACACTCTGGTGGAAGGCTACGTAGAGTATATGGCGCTTAATGAGGTAACAAGGAATTCCTTGAACATGATTCATGCAATGAGACTTGAGGATTGTGTGGCACTTGTAAACTTGTGACTTGATTTCGACATTTTAAGCTGAGATAATTCCCAAGTTGCCCTTTCGTGATGAAGTCCTTGTTTCTTTTTCTCTTTTTTGTTGTTGCCGTTTTCATGCTCTTCTCAAATCTCTGGTTCCAATATGTTTGAAAACTATTTATGGATTGATGGTACAGGGTTACATGATTAATAGGTGTGGTGATGATAGTACTGACGCAACTTGCTAAATTTGAGGCCTTGCAATAATTTTTTTAAAAAAAACGATCTTGTTGTGACGGTCTTCACTATTTTCTATGCAGTTGTTGGACAGTGCAGATAATTGCGCTTAAACTAGATATCGAGTTTGGTGTTGTTTTGGTGGAACTATATCATCTTGTTTGGCTTGTGTATGGTGTGTTGTGCTCATTCTTCTTTATGCTTCTCACCATAGCTTTGGTTAATGAAGATGGTTTCCTATATTAATATTTAGTCCTCAAAATAGTGTTGAAGACATGATCGGTTCAAAATTAGTAGAAAGTAAGCACCAGATTTTATGATGATCATTTTAACTCCTATGTTACATTCTCGGACCGCATTTCCTTGTTGATTCAAACTTTAAATGGCATCGCTGATAGAGAATTTTTCGTTGTGTGAATATCTTCTATGAATCGAAAAAAGAAAGAAATTAAATTAAACAACCGGAGGTAAGTATGAATGATTGGTTTTGGTACATGAGTAAAACAAGTATTTTTGTACTTCACATCTTCAATATTAATATGTACCACCCCCTTTTCAGAGGGAAAATGAACACTAATTATAGTATTTTTGAGGGGTTTTTAGTATTTTTGAGGGGTTTTTCCTAAAAATTGTCTTTTGACACTTTTATTAGTTAGGTAAAGAGAAGGAAATAAAAATTATAAAAATACCCTTGATAAATAAATAGATTCACTTTTTCGTCTTTATTTATTCATACATTCACTTAATTGTTTTGAGAAGACTAATCCAGAAAATAAAAGGAGAAACGGCAAACGGAAGCCTGTAGCAATAGAAGATCCGGACATTTTGTTTACATATTTCTGTTCATTAGCTGTAGTACTTGTTTATCTACTTTTATACCATTTTAAACATTTTGACCATTAACATCTTCTCATCCCATGATGTTTTTTTTTCAGCCTCTCAGCTTCTCATTATCAGCCCCTTGGTTGAGAGAAATTACAAGGAAATTATGATGTAATGTTTTTGAGGAAATTTATTTTTTATTTTCATTTCATTAGCTTTTTTAAGCACTGCACACACAATGTTCTATTGCTGAATTATAATGTTTTTTCTTCTCTGATGTATATAAGCTTGTATTATTCAATCAGCCATCAAGTGCCATAAATATCTCAAAGGTAAAGGAGATGTTTAAAGAAACGTCATCAAAGAATGTGATCTGCGATGGCTTGATACCCGACGATCCAACAAGAACTGGTTTGAAAAATATTCATGAAATGAGGCTGAATGCACATATGTAGAACAACTCTGCAATAGGCTGTTATGTATATTCTAGACATGAACTTAGTTTGGTATGTTAAGGTTCTAATTTTATCTGAGTGGGGTCAGTAACATATTTTATAGGAATCATTTTGAACTTGGTATAATGAAAAAATCGGAAACAAATTGAACTTGGTATTATATAAATAAATAAAAACTAAGTATGTACGAAATATTTCTGGATTTAAACCATCATTGAGAATTTTAAATCTATACTGTTGTTGTGCCATTTTTTTAACGTGTCCCGATTTATGTAATATTATTCTGATGAATCATTATGTTTACTATAACAGTTAAACATAACATAACAAGTGACTCATAATTCTGATAGAATTTCATTTTTTTTTTCAAGCATGGTTGCATTATTCTTATAAAGATAAGAAGGTAAAAAATTGTGTAGTTACAACAAATTCTTCTTAAAAACAATTAGGGTGTTATAGTATAACCAATTGAAATTAATGAATTTGTAAAATCGTTATAGTTTGTCTAAAATTAATGAAATAACTAAAATACTTATGTTTCTATAATTTTCTTATTGTGATTAAATATTTTGAAGGTGATAAATTTTTTATATCAATCGTCATAATTTTTAGTGACAATATCAAAAAAATTGACGACGTAATTTGACTAGTTTGCTTAAAACTTAAAATTTTAATCTTGTAATAATTACATAATTACATAATTTTAAATGACTTTTTGTATAATTTTTCCATATCTTTACAAAATGTGAAGTTGATTAGGACTGTGAAATTCCTGGACTGTCGCTCACACAGATTTCTGCATAGTCTGATACAATATGATGGAAGTTTATTGAGTGATCTCTGTTCGTTTGTTAATTGGTATAAAGTTCCGTGATGCTACTAATTAAACTGAGTGTATATATTATATATATGCAGTGGATGAGTAGAGATGCCAAAGCCTTTGACATTCAAAACTAAACGAAAATTACTTTTTTTTAATCGATTAGAAAGGGTACCAGTGAGGTGATTTATTTGGCATATCTTATTTCTTGTCTATTGAATGTTTTAAGCTTGAAATGGTATACTCACGAAACTGTATAGTCCAGTTAAAACTTGAAAAAAATAATAAATAATGAAAAAAAAAAAAAAAAACTCAAAGATTTGCATAGATTTTTTGTGGGGGTAGAGATGAAATTATACCTTGTGGTGATGCTCTTTATTATTATATATGCTGTTGCAAGATAATTGTGCTCAAAGTAGATATTGAGTTTGGTATTATTTTTTATGGAGCTATATGATCTTGCTTGGCTTGTGAATGGTGTGTTGTGCTCATTCTTCTTTACGCTTCTCACCATAGCTTTGATTTAATCATAACCAATTTTTTTTCTAGATGGTTTCATGAATTAGTACAAACAGCAGAGCTTATGAAGATCATTTAACTGTCCTATGTTACATGTCTAGAAAGATCACGTTTTCTTCTTGATTTAATCTTCAAATGCCATTGGTTAATTACATTTTTTTACAAAATCGAAACAAGAAGAATGAAGAGAGGGACATGTTGCTAAATTTCAAAGGCCAAAAAAAGCGAGAGATGGACATGTTGCGAGAAGAAAAGAAAAATAAAAATATTTTCGCCATTTCATAAACACCACCAAAAAAATAAAAATAAAAAATAATAATAATAATAATTTTAATCAAGGAAAAAATGCCGCTTTCGTTGCCGTTTCGAGCCTCTTGATTTACGAAAAATCGTCATACCGATGGAAAACCGAACGGAAAAATTGTGGAAAATGACAAGTGAAATGCCGTTTTCGATGGAAAACCGACGTGCCGACGGAAAACCGAACGGAAATAATGTGGCGAAACAAACACATACATATATATATATATATATATATATATATATATATATTTGTAAATATAGTCCAAATTTAAAACACTTCAAATCATACATATCTAGTATAAATGTTCCATACTGAATGACATACTACCAAATTGTTCATGAAATAAATATGTTTTACAAACATATAGTTACAATAGAAAATTATGTATCAATAGAATCCCGATGGACGTCCCGATTGGATAAAACTCGGTTGATTTTCTTGAAGCTCGCAATATTGTGACTAATAGAATCATAAGCTTGGTGATTATGTAATATGGGTTCTACTTTATGTTAGAGGCAGATTTGCCCGTTTAATTGAAGTTGCTATGTTAAGAACAGTATACATTTGTATCACTACTACAAATACAGTTTTCCGGTGCAGATGACTTTTGGGTGCGACTTTTCGCACCTAAAAGTCGCACCAAAAATTACTTTCGAGTGCGACTTTTCGCACCCAAACGTCACTGAAGTAACCAAAAAATTTCTCTGATTTTTTTTAAATTTGGGTGCGAAAAGTCGCACCCAAAAGTTCATCATACCTTTAGGTGCGACAAAGTCGCACCCAAAAGTCCAAAACATTCGTCCCCCTCTATTTAGCTTACTCTGCCAAAATAAAAGAAAAGAAAGAAAGGAAAGGAAAGGAAAGGAAAGAAAGAAAAGAATGAAGAGAGAAAGGGAAAGAGAGAGACCGAGAGAAAGAGAGAGGGAGCTGAGAAAGAGAGAGCCGATAGAGAGAGAGAGAGAGAGAGATAGAGATAGAGAGAGAAAGAGGTCGAGGGAGAACAAGAGAGAGAGAGAGCGAGAAACGGAGATGGAGCCCGAGATCTAGCGCACGACGGAGCGCGAGCGGGATCGGGAGTCGCACGAGGAAGAGCGGCCGAGGCTGGGCATCGCACGAAGAAGAAGGAAAAGCACGCGGCGAAGTAACTTTGACCTGGGCTTAAACACGAGGAGCCGAGGTAATTTCGATCCCAAAACCCAAATTTTCTAGGGTTTGAAACTTGAATTTGGGGCTTTTGTGGAAATCACTTGAATCTCTCGTTCTATGCCCGATTTTTGCTTGTTGAGTAGTGGATTGAAGGATATTATTTGGTTTCGATGATGATTCTGTGAGGTTTTGGTTTGTTCTTGGTGTTGGCCGTGTGATTCTGGTGTTGGCCGTGTGTTTTTGACGCTGGCCGTGTGTTGAGTTTGATTTTGAGATGTGATTATGAAATTGTTTAATGTTTCTGAATTCTGGATATTTGGATTGGGTTGTGTTTCGGCCGAGGGATTTGGTTATTTGGCCGTGTAAGCATGTCTTGGACGTGTGAGCATGTCGTCATTTTTTTTCGTGACTTTTTAGGTGCGGAAAGTCGCACCTAAATGTCGCACCCGAAAGTCAAGACTTTTGGGTGCGACTTTTCGCACCCAAGACTTTTAGGTGCGGACTTTCGGGTGCGAAAAAGTCGCACCTAAAGATATCTTTGGGTGCGAAAATTGACTTTTGGGTGCGAAAAAATTCGCACCACCAAATGTCTTTTTTGTACTAGTGATATATATAATAAATGTCATACACAAGCTATAATTATTCAAATTACGGTGTCTTAATTTAGTTTTATACTTCAAAACAAAAATAGTTTCATAATTGCAATTTTATTTGCTCTCGCAATGTTCAAGATTTGTGAAATATAGTTTCATAATAAGTCTACGGAAAATGTACACATGAATATTATATAAATAAAAAAAAACTATCGATTGCATATGTCCCTTGAATCTAGATGAGGATTTAGAAATAAAAATCAAAAGTTATAAAAAGGTATTTAAATCATCAAAATTTATTTCAAGTTGAAATGGATAAATATCAATAACTGGAGAGAGAAGTTAAAAAAATTCAAAGAGACATACAAAAAATTCTCCCTCACGTCGTTATCTCTCCTCTCATTTAAAAAAAAAAGTTCTCTTCACTCTCTTTACAGCTGGCCCCACTTTTTTTTTACTTTTGCTCAACTGTATTTTTTGTATTGTCGTTTGATGTCGTCGATTTTCGTCGAAATGACACGTTTTTCGTCGATTGTCGTTTCGGAAGCTGTGGATTCGGTTGTTCTCCGGCAATTTTTTTCTCTTCCTCACCGGACTGTATTTTTTTTTCCTTTGAAGAAGATAATAGGAGAGAAAGGGAACCGTATGAGATTAAGGGAAGAAAGAGAGAGGAAGAAAAAGTGAGTCCCAAGGAAAAATAGTATTAAATTGTTTGATGGAATATGTCATCTGAAGCAACGATTTTCATCGATTTTCTCCGGCATTTGAAACCATGATTTTAATATACTAACATTATTGGGCTTCAAAATAATATACTAACATTATTGGGCTATTTTGAAGAATAGCCAAATTGGCTCAACAATATTAAGGGACTAGCTCATGTTTCATTTTATTAAGTAAATAGTTCAACTTTAATAGACTACCTAAACTACCTCTATCATCCACAATAGGAATGGCAACGGGTACGGGTTTTAGTGGGTACACCATTACCATACCCATACCCGCCAAAAAAATACCCGTTAGCCCATACCCGTTAATCCGTCTATTTAAACGGGACGGGTAACGGGTATACCCGCCGGGTGACGGGTGCCAAAAATATGCACCCGTTAACCCGTTTTTTTTAATAAAAAAAAATTGTCACTACTACATAGGTTATATAGTAGTATAAAAGCTGAAATTATATGTGTGAGAGTACGTATAAGTTATATCAAAATTCTAGAGTTTTTTTTTAATGTTTACGGGTCGGGTTAATGGGTTAACGGGTCGGGTATGTTATTTCTGTCACCCGACTCGCCAGCTAAAAATGATAAGGGGTATTACCCGTTAACCCATTTGAGCGGGTATCACCCGGCCCGTTTAGCTCGGATACCCGACGGATTAACGGGTTTCGGATTAAACTGTCATTCATAATCCACAACCTCCCTTAACCCTAACTCATTCCCTCTCACCGCCGCCCATACCTCTCCGACGACGACTCCTCCACCACATCCGCCGCTACCACGCCCTCTTGTTCCGGGATCTCGAAGTTGCGGCGAGTCCAAAGACTGGATTCTCGCATAACCGTTTCACCAGCGAGATTCCGCGACCGAGCTCGCTCGTCTCCCGAGACTGCTGACTCTCCGCCTCGAGTCGAACCGGTTCGACGAAGGCCTCGACGAATCCTCGCCGCAGAAAAAGAAGAAGAGAAAGAAAAATCTCCGATTTTGTTGATTCACTGTAAATTCGCAAATAGGTTAATTTAATTAACGTACTGGAGTGAGTTAGGTTAATTAATTAACTGATTCGTGAATGATTTGAAATTCACAAAATATTAACAAAAATAAGAACGTAAGTCAATTGATATTCGAAGCATTCAATTAATTAACCTAATTCCTAATTCAATCATTTAGTAAATTAACTTTACTCACAAAAAAAATAAGAACCTAAGCTAATATTCAACCAATAAGTTAATTAATTAACCTAACTCACTCCAGTACGTTAATTAAATTAACCTATTCGCGAAGGAAGTGAGGGTATTATAGTCTTAGCCAAATATATGGGTTATTTGCTTAATAAAATGAAACTTGAGCTATTCCCCCAATAAGAATTGCAAACTTGGCTTGTTACAACAAATTTCACAACATTATTGGATGAGATATTTCACAAATACCGCATTTGAAAATGGTGATTCTCTTCCATTTTTTAAAATTTCATAAATTTCTCATTTTAAAAAATACTAATTATTTTATTGTTATTTTAAACTTAACAGTATAGAATTAAGAAAACCTTAATTGAAACTGTTTACAATAAAATTGGAATGTAATCAATGTTTGCAAACGTTTAGGAAAATAGCCAATGACAATTATATTTTACTCAAATACTCTTATATTAAGCATGTTATAATTAACAAAAAATGTAAATAATTTAAAATTTTGACAATTATTGTACCAATGGTGAACTTCGACGGAATTCTACAGTAGTAGACACGATTTTCATCTAACACAATAGGTCTATTTTTTAAGTTCTCCTCGCCATGAGTAGGATTTATGATCACTCAATTTCGAGTTCATATGAGAAATATATGGATTTTTGAAGTTTTGATGAAGGGAAAAAATATATATATGAGAGAGAAAGTGATTAATCATTGTAGCAAAAAAAAGGCCAGAATGACAAAATGGAAAATTTAAATGACTTTTACAAGTGCCATCTCATCTTTTAGCTATTTTCTAATAAGTTTTCAAACGTTAGTTATATTTCAAACGTGATGTTTGGAACCGTCTTTACAATTTCTTTTTGAATTAGCCAAAAATAAATAAATAAATATACTCTAGGCTATTGGGCTGGGCTGGATTTGCTCTTCCGGTCTCCCCCTCCAAACTTTGGAGCCCAAAGAGGTTTTTTTTAAAAAAAAAATAGAAAACAGGAGAGAAAAATAAAAAACGAAAAAGGAAAAAGAGAGAAATCAGAATTCAGAAGCAGAGAGAGAGAGAGAGGAGAGAGAGAGAGAGAGAGAATGGGGAAGCAGCAGAAGGCTCTGGGGACGACTGGGGAGTTTTTCAAGAGGAGGGACGAATGGAGGAAGCATCCGATGCTGTCGAATCAGTTCCGACACGCCTTTCCCGGACTCGGAA
Organism: Urtica dioica subsp. dioica; assembly: GCF_054948205.1. Classification (NCBI taxonomy): domain Eukaryota; kingdom Viridiplantae; phylum Streptophyta; class Magnoliopsida; order Rosales; family Urticaceae; genus Urtica; species Urtica dioica. The sequence continues at coordinate 40,092,348 of NC_142761.1, forward strand.
TCGCCGTCGTTGCCTTCGGCGCTTATCTCGTCGCCGAACAGCTCTACGATCGCTTCTACGTCCCTTCCCATGACCAGCACCACCAACAAAATCCTTCCTCTCACTGATCAGGCAATTCCTCTTTCGTGCTGAATTAATTACAGAAATCGATCGTCTGTTTGTTTGGAATTTTGGATGAGGAAACCCTGGACTTTATCAATGTTGGTTCTTCCGACCATTTGTGAGGTCTCGGATCTCTCTTTTTTTTTTCTTAACCTAATTTCCGATTAGGTTTTCTATTGTATTCCTCTCTCGAATTCATAACCTAAGGTTTAATTAATTGAAGTGAACACAGCATGGATCAAATTTTCATTCTGCTTAATGTGTAATTCACAAATTATAAAGCAAATTGTTTCTATTCTTGTTCCTAATCTCGTCCTTAAATTTGTGTTTTTTTTTTCTTTTCCTCTCCGATTGCTAGAACTGCTATGCAACACAGTGCTCCTAATCTTTGAATAAAAAAGAGAAAGAAGAAAGCAAAATAGGGATTTTAATCATTGCTGAAGTGTTCCTAATCTCATTGCTGAAGTGTTTCTTTCATAGTTGATGGATTTTAATCAGCTGAAATCTGGATTTGGTTTACTATGCTGTGTTGTCGTTTTGTATCTACTGGTACTAATGATTTCTCTTCTCCTTTGTGTATTGTTTCTTGACAAATAGGGGTGGCATAAGGAATCTCTAAGTCTTGGAGATGGGATTTTTTTTTCATCTGAACTGTCTATTTGGGTCCGGTTTAGAAATAAGTTTCGCTGTTCACAAAAAATACTTGAGAATTAAATCTTGTGTGTGGGGAAAGAAACTATGGACAATGTTTTGTGTTTCTGGTTCAAGTTATTGGATTTGTACCTTTTGAGATCCTACTCGGCTTCCTTTTACCTGTATTTTATTTTAGGTGTTTCAAAGATTATATTCTAAGTTGGAATATAGCTCGTTGGTTTAATTTTTTTTTTTTTTTTACATTGATTTTTCTTATTTCTCTTTCCTGGTATCAAAAAATAATTCAAGACTGAAGTTATCCTGCGTTGTCATTCAGGCTATGACTACTCACTTCAATCCTGTTAAAAATGAACACGATTTGTTATATTAAATACCGAGAGCCTTTTCCAAAACTCTTATCATGGTCAACTTTCATAAATCTTAAAATAAGAAGAAACCATACAATCCCATCTTCGGGATTTTCTTCAGAATCAAGTTTTGTAAATTGAACCAAATTTCAACTGATTCAAAATCGTCTCCCGAAGTTAACAATGCAAATTTCATTTTTCATGTGATCAGTGCCAATATAAATGAATGTCTTTTTATCTTTTTATCCTATCAAACAACGTGTCATAACCCTGAACATGCCAAACCCGGGTTGCCATTTTTTTTTTTAATGGAGGCTTATTATGTCCTAAATCTGAAACTGAAAATCATTTCATCAGTTACCAAGTACATAAGATTTCCCTTACTAATTATTTCTCCAAATGAGTCCTCATCGACTTGTAAAGAAAGAATACATTATTATTTCCGCGGTACAACACACTTAACTTAAAATGAAATTAAAGAAGGTAATGTCGGGATCACGTAAACCTGAACTCTAAATGAAAACCAATAGTAAACCCGAACAAGAATACCAAACATCATACAGATGGATAATCTACAATTCTAATTGCTAAGACAAAGGTTTCTGCGGAGATGGCAAAGCGTCTTTTACTTCTCCGGTTTTGACATCAGAAACCTTTTCTAGATCAGGGAGGGTTCTCAAAACCTGAAGAACCAGTGGAACAACATCAACAAACAACAATAGGAAGTAGGATGATTTATATTTATGTTTATAATAAATAATTATAAATATGAACTACCTGGTACAGATACCACGAAGCAAAAGCATCGGTCGCGGCATAGTCTAACTGGTCCTTGGATAGACTATTGACCTCCCAATTTCCTAGTTGAATCTTTTTGCTCTTAAGGAGCTGCAGTTTCATTGAGATTAAATAAATCAGATTAGTGGATACAGAGTATGTGAAGCTATGCCACGGAATCGCATGCCATCAATTAAATAAATGGATTCTCTCATCTCTTCAACCTATTTGTTCTCAATCTAAAAATGACTGCTGCATAAATTATATCACGTTATTAGACACCTAATACGCAAACAGCAAAAAAAAAAAAAAAAAAAAAAAAAAAAATCTAAACTTGTGGGGTTCAAACTTGTAAAACACGATTATGTCAAAAGATAATGGAATCGTGATATTGCATAAACTTTTTTGTTTTATAATAGTTTTTCGTTTTTGCAATTTTTATTCATATTTAATTATTTTTAATAATTTTGAAATAGCAATAAAGCTAGTATAAGCGGGTATTGGTAATGACACCCTTAATGTTCATCATCCATTCATTAAGTAGTTTTACCAAGAATTAGAAGTAAAGTATATGGTTGTTAAGAAAGAAAAGGGGACCAATAATTTTTGTCATAGAAAAGCCATATGAATGAACACCTGTTTAGATACTAGGTTCTCAGTAAGAGAAGCAAGACCCCAACTCCGAGACTCTCCAGCAATTTTTTGCCTGGCTAGACAGCCAAGCTCTTCCACTGCTTCAACAGTTACGTTATAGTCTTTGAAAACCTTAACAGCATCATTGCCGATGCCAACTCCGACCTGGGAAAATGTTATATTCGACATGATGATTGTATCATAGGCAGAGAAAACAGGCTAAAAAAAAAATCGCTGACCTTAAGAAGCATAGAATTCTCAAGAAGGGACTGTAGACGTTTAGGTATGCCAGAGTGAAAGATGTGCATTACGTGACAATGATTAGCATCGACACACAATTGCATAACTGCAACTTTTCCAGGTGAAGCCCCTGAAGTATTTAAGTTTTTCTTTAGAAGGTAAAAAAATTTGGGCAAAAGATTCAAAGCATCCGACAAATGAATAATTAGAAAGGGAAAAATTGTTCCGTTATATTTTATTGGGCGACATGTGATTAAGCTATCGGACTTCCGAGAGGCCACGGAATCTCTTCCTCCCTACAATTTCATGATCCTCTTCTCCACGGATCGCTATTGTCTATAAGCTAACTTAGCTTTGTAATCTATTTTAACCCCTTACTTATCTACTTATTACTATAATTCTATAATATATATGCAAGCTCTAGCTGTAACAAAATCCTTTATGTTTCTTGGGTCGAATACAGCACGAGTCAAAGTCTAGTTCCGGGTACAAGCAATTAAGTAAGAGAGAACCAGAGCGGAACAGACTTTGGACTCTACATAGCACTAACATCATGTAAATTTGTAATTATACACTCTTTTTCTAGGATTGGATTTTTTTTTTTTTTAGATGGCAATTTGATCAACGGACCCTCCCAGCCGCAAGATTTTGAGCATTAGGGACCGATCTTGGGACCGCCAAGATGAATTATTAAGCTATTGAGCATTCATATATAAATTGCAATGCACGATAGAGATTGCTTATATTTCATACCTTCTAGCTCTTTTTCCCAAGCTTTGATCTCATCCTTTCCCTAGACTTGTTCCAAATGACGTTAAAAAGCACTCCTTGAAAACATAAGGTAATTTTACGACTTGACGAATACTAATACAAATCTTGTTCCTAATTAAAACTATCAATCATAAAGCCATTGTGTGCTAAGTAGTTGAATTATTATCAGTTTAAGACGAGATTCAAGATTGACGAGTGATACTAGCTCAAAAGCCAAGCTAACAAGACCATTGAGAGAGAGAGAGACAGAAAAAAAAAAAAAAAAAAACCTTTTCTGAACGAAGCTTTCCATTCAATGTCGAACCCGATCGCAACTTGTCCAACTTCTTTTCTCTTCGCTCTAACAATCTCAAGAAGTTCCGTTGCCGCTCTTTCAACCTCGCTTGCTGTCTTGCTATACTTGATTATCCCTCGGAATTTCATCACAGGGTATTTCAGCTTCGCGGTTCCTGTGATCAAATCAAGTTTACAAGAACGATCATTCAAAAAGACAATATTGCATTCCTCATATATACAATGGTAGATATATTAAAGCCTGATAAATTTGAAATAAACATAATCCTGTGAACAAGTTTCTTAAAAACCACATAAATGACTCTTTCTCTTGGTAAACCTTATAAAAGACAAACCATGGCCAACTAAAATTACAATGGGAATGAAGCAACCATTTTTTTTTTTTAAGTTGCTTGTGTTTCAGATTGATACGTAACGAGAGAGAATAAAACAAACACTTAAACATAAATCATTTCTTAATCGTGAAAGAACAATTCACTTCATTTATCGCACGGCATTTGGTACTTTCGGGCCAATGCAAATTTATTCAAGTTTCACAATCTTACACTATCATTCACTTGCTTCCAAAAACCTAAACGAAACAGACAAACTTAGTGACGAACAAACTGAATTCCTATCCAACAAGAGAGAGAGAGAGAGAGAGAGACCCTGGCAAGGAGATGGAGAGAATGGACGAGGATGCTGTAGAGCGAGGACGGAGTTGGGAAGTCGGCGGCGACGGAGATCGCCGTCGTCGCCGGTGCGGCGGATTTTCGAGGCCGATCGGAAAGCAGCTTCGATGGTGTCGAGATCTTGGTCTGTAAACGGTTCGTCGTCACTGTCGTCGTTCCACTGCGACGATGAAGATGCTGACACTTGGCCGCCATTGTTTCGCTCCATTTTCACTCTCTTTACCACTCATTCTTGTTTTTTTTAAAGAAAGAAAAAAAAAATTACGAGTCCAGTTTCTTCAGAATCGCATTAATTTAGCTTTATATTTTTTATTATTAAACTTTCCTTAATTTCATAATTCATAAGAAAACAAACTATCATACATTTTTTTTAAATGAGTTTTATTTTTTATTTTTTTTAAAGGGCATCTGCAAAATCGCTGTGCGAACCAAAAAAATGAAATCGAAGATGATCGATGATAGATATCAAATTAAAATATTTTAAAATATATCATTTAATATAAATAAAAAAAAATATATAACAACTTGATGTCATATAAATAATACTAAATACATCTATTATTAAATTCCAGCACTTTGTCAGGATCCTCTGAAAGGATTTGGGAGAGATTGGGAAAGATGAGAAAGAGAAAGCTGTAATTGTATATTCCAATCTCTATGTTCACATACAAAAGAGAATAGACAGTATTTATACTTAGGCCTATCAGGATGGAGAATGCCACATAGGCAGAGCAAATACAAATGACACAAAACCCATTTATACTCTGGTATTCTAACAGCCCCCCTCAAACGAAACAGTCTATGCATCAAAGACTGTGAGTTTGGACCGAAGCGCCGGAAAGGAAGAATTCGAGATGGGTTTGGTAAGAACATCAGCGATTTGCTCTGACGCCGGGATATGCTTCACACGGATCAGACCAGCCGCTACCTTTTCACGAACAAAGTAGAGGTCCATCTCCACATGCTTCGTACGCGCGTGAAGAACCGGGTTAGCAGAAATCATGACCGCACTTGCATTATCACACCAGACATCCGGTGGCCGGGATTGAGGTACAGCAAGTTCAGTCAGAAGCGCACGAACCCAAGAGATCTCAGACACAACGGAGGCAATACTTCGAAACTCTGCCTCTGCAGTACTCTGAGACAAGGTATGCTGTTTCCTCGAGGACCAAGACACCAAATTAGGACCCACGAACACGCAGTGACCAGAGGTTGAGCGCCGATCATCCGGATCAGCACCCCAGTCTGCGTCACAGAAACCAGTGATGTTCATGTGAGAGGCACGGCTGATGCGAATCCCCAACGCAGCAGTGCCAGCGAGGTAACGTAAAATTCGCTTGACCGCCTTCCAATGTGCCTCACGAGGTTCGTGCATAAATTGGCACACTTTATTCACAGCAAACGCGATATCGGGCCTGGTAATCGTCACATATTGCAGCGCCCCCACAATGCTCCTATACTGGTGTGGATCCGAGAGAAGAGGAGAGACAAACTTGGAAAGGCTAGGAGACGTAGCCATCGGCGAAGGCATGGGCTTGGCATTGAGCATATTCGCTCGAAGTAAAAGGTCATGAATATACTTCTCCTGAGACAAGACCAAACTGTGAGCCATGGAGGAGACCTGAATGCCTAAGAAATAGCTGAGAGAGCCGAGATCTTTCAGCGAGAAACGCCGCTGAAGACAGCGAAGCAAATCCTCGATCGCCGAAGACGAAGACCCAGTGAGAAGAATATCATCAACATAAACCAACACAAACAACGAATCGCCACCAGAATATTTTATGAACAACGAGTTATCAGCCCGAGACACAGCAAAGCCTAACTCAAACAAAGCAGTTTGCAGCTTCTCATACCAGGCACGAGGCGCCTGTTTAAGACCATAAAGAGATTTCCGAAGCTTGCACACGTGCCTTGGAAACCTCGGATCAGTAAACCCCGGAGGCTGACGCATAAAAACATCTTCATGGAGATCACCATTAAGAAACGCGTTGTCAATGTCCAACTGACGAATTGACCAGTTCTGAGAGACAGCACGTGTGAGAAGAACACGAATCGTGGTGTGCTTAGCTACAGGGCTAAAGGTTTCACCGTAATCACATCCAGCCACTTGACTACACCCTTGAGCAACGAGCCGGGCTTTGAGTTTATTCAACGTGCCATCCGGATGCTCCTTAACCTTGAAGACCCACTTGCAGCCAACAAGACGGCGATCAGGCGGAGCCGGAACCAAATCCCAAGTTCTATTTCGATCAAGAGCAGACAGCTCAGCTTTCATGGCAGCAGTCCAACCATCATGATTCAAAGCCTCCGCCACATTAAATGGCTCTCGAGCAGCGACAAGAACACGATGCTTGAACACACCCAACTTTCCTCTAGTCACCATAGGATGAGCATTCACCGTCGGAGCAGTATGAGACACGGGAGCAGGATGTGATGAAGAACACACTGAAACAGCCGGAGCTGTATCATCCTGAGCCTGCAAAGAACCAATCTGCGGCTGCACTGCAAAGCACTCATCAACAGGAACATGATCGACAGGTAAAGGGTTCAACCGATTCACATTATTGGTCAAAGACAACGGAGTTGACACATGAGACACTGGAACAAGAGGAATTTGAGCTGAACAGAGACTAGAAGGAACACTCGAACTTGATGACGGAACAGAAAGAGAGTTGGACATTTTGTGAGGAAAGTGACGCTCATTAAAGACAACATCACGAGAGATATAGAGACGACCTGTTGGGGATAAACACTTATAACCACGATGATTGAGACTATAACCAATAAAGGTACACTCAACAGTCCGAAAATCAAGCTTATGACGATTGAACGCGCGAATATTCGGATAACACGCACAACCAAACACACGTAACAAGCTATAATCTGGTTTGACCTTGTCAAGGACCTCAATGGGAGAGGAATTATTCAAAACAGGAGTAGGAAGACGATTATGAAGATACACAGCTGTGCGAAAAGCCTCATCCCAAAACTCAAAACCGAGACCAGACTTAGCAAGGAGAGTAAGACCATTTTCGACTATATGACGGTGTTTACGCTCGACAAGACCATTTTGTTGGTGCGTATGAGGACACGACACACGGTGAACAATACCGTGTGAGGCAAGAAAATTCGAGAAAGCAACAAACTCACCGCCACCATCAGATTGAATAGATTTAAGTTTATGAGATGTTTGAAGTTCAACTTGAGCTTTGAAACTCTTGAAAACATGCAATGCATCAGACTTGTGTTTGAGCATATAAATCCAGGTAAAACGAGAGAAAGCATCAATGAACGCAATATAATATCTATAACCATTTTTTGAAACCATATGAGCAGGTCCCCAAAGATCAGTATGAACAAGCTGAAGAGGTTCAGTGTAAATAGAATGAGACGCAGGAAAAGGAAATCTATGAATTTTCCCATAACAACACGAATCACAAAAAAAATCAGCATTCTTAGTACACACTTGTTTATTACATTTGACCAAGACAGACTTAACAATTTGAGAAGATGGATGACCCAATCGGTCATGCCAAACAGAGAAATCAACAAAGGGAGTGGACTTGGAAACACTGAGAACACTGTGTTTGACTGGAAATGACTCTGAGACTGACGCTTTGGACGACTTCACAATAGACATTTGAGAGGGATCAAAGGTATACAGGCCATCCCTAAGCTTGCCTTCCAGAAGAGTAGTGAGAGTACTCCGATCCTTAACAAAACAACAATCGGAAAAGAATTCAAAGAACACGTTATTATCACGACAGAACTGAGAAACACTAAGCAAATTCTTTGTGATTTCAGGCACATGAAGCAAATTTGACAGACTCAATTTCTGAGAAGTGGAAGGACTTGAGATAAGAGAATGACCAATATGTAGAATAGGTAAACCCTTACCATTGCCAATATGAACCTGATCCTGACCATGATAGTCGGACTGGAATGCGAGATTGTTCAGATCGGCAGTGACATGAGAGGAGGCACCAGAATCTGGATACCAATTCTGGTCTGGAGTGTAGTGAGGAGAGGCAGCAAAGTAGGCCTGAGCTGGAGCAGCAAACATTGCTTGAGGTTGAGAACCACGACCAAAACCTCTTCCTCGATTGAATCCACCACGAAACTGCTGCTGAGTTTGAGATCTGTACGAGTCATCATACCTGTAGAAGCAGTCAAGAGCAACATGACCGATTCTACCGCAGACTTGACAAACCGGCTTGGATCCACCACCACTCCAGTAGCCACGATTCGATCTACCACGACCACGACCTCCTCTGCCACCTCTGTGCACCGGCGATGAAGAGGCAAAGTTGGCATTAGGATTGAGGTTTTCATTTGCTTCAGGTTTCTTCCGATCTGTGGAGTGACTAGCCAGATTCACGGATTTGGACACAGAGGACTCGAGTTCTCGCATCCTAGTCTCAATCCGAGACTCTTGAGCAAGAAGGAGTGACTCAAAAGTCTCAACCGTGAAATCCTCGCTTCGAGCTGTTGTTGCTAGAACGAACGTATCGTACTCAGCAGGAAGGCCATTACAAATCGCATCCACATGAGCTCTCACGCTCACATCTTCACCAACAAGACTCAGAAGATCTACAGTGTGACGAACCTTGAGTAGATACTCATTCATTGACAATGAATTTTTCTTCAATTGTTGGAGCTGAGTCTGATATTGAGAGATTTTGGCTCGAACTTGAGCAGCAAAATAAACCTCGAGCGTACTCCAGATCTGAGCGCTTGTATCGCAGTTGATCATTCGAGACAGCACACCTTCACTCATCGATGAGAGCAGCCAAGAGACAAGTAGTTGATCTTGCTGCTCCCAATCGCTGAATCAAGGATTGACAGCTCCGATCTCTTTGTCTGATATAGAGAGAAACTGAATTGGAGCAGAGGAGATTCCGGTGAGAAATCCAGAAAGCTTGTAGCCTTTCACTGCCGCGAGAACTTGCTTTCTCCAAACCAGAAAATTATTGACGTCAAGCTTCACCGAAATTGCATTGTTGAACGCAATCGGAATGATTGTTCTCAGTGCTGTTGCAGACAGTGAACTTTCCTCCGTGGCCATTGACGATTGATCTTCGCTCGCCATTTTTTTTTTTTGAAAACCTAAAGCTCTGATACCATGAAAGGATTTGGGAGAGATTGGGAAAGACGAGAAAGAGAAAGCTGTAATTGTATATTCCAATCTCTATGTTCACATACAAAAGAGAATAGACAGTATTTATACTTAGGCCTATCAGGATGGAGAATGCCACATAGGCAGAGCAAATACAAATGACACAAAACCCATTTATACTCTGGTATTCTAACATCCTCATTTATTTTATTTTGTGGCATCAAACAAGCTTTACATATCTAATCTAACAAAGTATTTTATATACAATATATATATATTTTATCCACAATGTCAAATTTTAGTAAATATAATTTATAGGAAAAACTATACATTTGGGCATCGACTATTTTCTTAATCAATTAGTTTACAGTAACTATTGTCCAATTTTTCAAAGTATTATATATAAAAATTAGTCTTATTTGATAAGAGGGTTTTTCTATCTTTCTTTCTCTTTTAGTGTTTTTTTCGTATTAAAAGTGTATCTAAAAAAACAATATCATCAAAGTACTTTAAAACCATAAATCAATAAAAGGATGATCTAGGCATTTTTAAGATATATTTCACTTTATTAGATCAAAGACAACAATGGGAATTCAAAGCTTTTTCACTCTTGTTACCACGAGAAAAGCTAAAAATGTCATTTGAAAGTCGAAGTAGGAAAACGATTTGCTCGTAGAGAAGGATTATTTTTTCATAGGAAAAATTGACGTTTTTTATTCACGATTGTACTTGATGAAGATGGTCATCCTGATATAATCGATTAACACATTTGTCATCCTATCTCCAAAGCTAATGTAGTGACACTTACTCGGCCTTTTGTCGAAGTAGATACAAAGGTGGCGGTTTTAAGCTGTGCGGGGAATGAATCATGTGTCCCGACGGATTCTCTATGGCGTTTTACAAAGACTTTTGAGATCCTATTTATGTCAACTTCGTGGAAGTCTCGGAGGATTTTTTTGGGACAATAGTGTTGTCAACGACATCACAAATGAGAGCCCCGTATGCTAGAAGGTCGTAGATTGGTAATGAAATGTCTATGCACCTTTATTTGATTAAAATGATTCATTTTGTGCTAATATATCTGTTGATGAATATATTACAACACTTTCAAATGTAGTTTTGCAAGCATATAATTGTTAACTTGGTAATTTCAATAACAAATATATATCGAAACTCAGTATTTTATATTAATTTTGCCAATTTATATTTAAAATTTTCACACTTTTGGCTATTAATCTTGAGAGCTCAATCTTCTTGATGTTTAGTGTGTACACAAACACAATGGTTCATTTATATTGTACTTTTCTACAAAGTATTTTTTAATCTTTTTTACAATTTATTCTTAGATGTCAAGATGGACCTTAACCTTCAAATAATTAATATGTTACATAATTATTTTTTTTTTTTACATTACATCTTCAATTGATATTGGTTCGATTTTTTAGTCCCAATTGTTAATCAAAAATCGCATTATATGTGCTAATTGAATTTCTATTAATCACGAACGTAGCTATTCCTACCTAGTATATAAATAAAGGATTAACTACAAAATTCCCCCTTGAACAGTTATGCGATTCACTAAGTACCTCTTGAACTTTAAATCGTGTCAAACCTCCCCCCTGAACTCATAATTTGTTTCACTATATATTAGGGCGGCACAAAAAAACCGGTAAGACCGAAAACCGGACCGGACCGTTGGTTTTTAGACCGTTGGTCCGGTTTTAAACGGTTTAAAATTTCACCGGTCCGGTCCGGTTCGGTTTGAACTTTTAAACGGTCCGGTCCGGTCTAAAAATTTTAAACCGCGGTTTAGACCGGACCGGTTAGTATTTAAATAAAAAATTATTAAAAAAATATGTTTAAATTGGTCCGATATAAGACGGTCCGGTCTAGAACGGTCCAAAACGGTCTAAAAGAGAACCGGACCGAATATTATTTAAGAAAATATAAATAAAAAAGTATGTTAAAAGTAAAACGGTCCGGTTTAAAACGGTCTAATGGTCCAAAACGGTGCGGTCTAAAACGATCTAAATGGTCTAAAACGGTTTAAACCGGACCGGACCGTTTTAACCGGTTTGGTCCGGTCCGTTTTTTTTTCTTATTTGGTCCGGTCCGGTTTATTTTTTTTTTAACCGTTTAAACCGGTTCGGTTTGATTTTTTTACCGGTTTTAGACCGGACCGGACCGTGCACACCTCTACTATATATCCTTCCGTCTAATATTAGTGATGTTTGTCATGTTTTTGTACATGTGAAAATCACCTCGGGCGATGACGACTTTCAGGAGTTAAATAAACTCATATAACATCCATAGAACCTCATTCATGTGACACCTTGGGTGACGACTTTCGGGAGTTAATTAAACTTCTTCTTAACTTTCACTATGTCGAAACGCAGAACTCCTGGAATCCATGGATCACAACTTGAATGAATCTCTCGAACTCTGGTGATTTTGGGTTGAGAACTAGAGCGATTTTTTTGGGGAAGGAGGAATTAGGGATTCGGTATGATTTTGAGGACGATGATAAATCACGAAAATATATATATATATATATATATATATATATATATATATATATATATATATATATATATATAGGGTGGAGTTATCTTAATAATTTCTCACAAACTACATATCACGTGTAAAAAAAATGACAGACACATCACTAATATTAGACAGAAGGATATATTTTGAAACAAATTATGAGTTCAAGGGAGAGGTTGGACATGATTTAAAGTTCAGATGGTACTTTGTGAATCACGTAAGAGTTCAGAGGAGAATTTTGTAATTAATTCTAAAAACGATATTATTTACATCTATTTTGAGGATTAATCACAAGTTAATTAAACTTCTTCGTAACTTACACTCCTTCGACACGCAGAACTCCTGGAATCCATGGTTCGCAACTTGAATGAATCTCTCGAACTAAGTCCGGTGATTTTGGGTTGAGAACTAGAGCGATTTTTTTGGGGAAGGAGGAAATAGGGATTCGGTATGATTTTGAGGACGATGACAAATCGCGAAAAGAGAAATATATATGGTGGAGTTTTCTTAATAATTTCTCACAAACTACATATCACGTGATTCTCACGTGTAAAAAAAATGACGAACACCACTGATATTAGACAGAAGGATATATTTTGTAACAAATTACGAGTTCAAGAGGGGAGGTTTGACACGATTTAAAGTTACGAGGGTATTTTGTGAATTGCGTAAGAGTTCAGAGGAGAATTTTGTAATTAATCATAGAAAATAGAAAAGATATTATTTACATCTATTTTGAGAATGGTAAATTTCAATACCTCTTTTATATTTTTTTTCAACATACGAAAAAAAAAGTGTTTGATTAAGATAAAAATGCATAACGCTTTTTTTTAAAATAATAATAAATAAATTGGTGCAATTAAATGAAGTTATAAACGACAAATATCTCTAAAAAAAATAAGTTATAAACGACAATGAAAAAGAGAGCGAGAGTGGAAAACAAAATCAAACAAAAAATTAGCCGCTAGACGGTAATAATAATAAGTTTCCGCACATTTGCACTTGAAGAACTCTGAACTCGAGACTTCGAAAGAGAACAGTCTGGCTCGGCTGAGACGGACATGATTTCGAAGACGACGAAGCTTCTCCGTATATCGACCGGTAATCCTACTTCCTCTCCGCTTCTCAATTTCCGTTTCCGTAGCTCTGTAGATCCAGATTTCGTCCCCAAATTCGAACAACTAATCCGAACACGATGCGAGTCGAGAGACCTGTCCGTAGTGGAAGCCCTGGGCTTCTTCAACGCCATGGCCGATATGAGACCCATGCCCTCAATCTGGAGCTTCAACCGCCTTATCGGCTCTCTCTCGTCGGCGAACCAGCAATCCACCGCGGTTTCCATGTACACACACCTAGCTAGGTCTCGCCGTGGCGATTTCGAACCCGATATCTGCACTCTCACCATCGTCGCCAAATGCTTGCCCGTGAAATCGTGCTTCTCGGTTTTACCGATCGCCTTCAAGTCCGGTCTCCGACCCGACTCCCGAATGATGACCACTCTCCTCGACGGCCTCTGCAAGTCCGGCTCGATGAGCTCGGCGATCGAGCTCTACAAGAAGATGGTCAACCAGCGATTCTCGTTCAACGAGGCGACTTTCGGGACCATCATAAACGGGTTCTGCAAATCCGGGGAGACTCGGAGAGCTCTCTCGGTGCTGAAGAAGATGTCCGAGAAAGCCGGGGTCGAGCCCAACGCGTTCTGCTTCAACGCGGTCATCGACGCTCTGTGTAAAGAGAAACGGGTTGACGAGGCTTTAGGGCTTTTTCGGGAGATGATCCGACGGGGTATTCGCCCGGATGTTGTCGGGTGTACCTCGATGATCCACGGGTTTTGCAGCCTCGGAAGATTGAGAGAGGCGGTTTCTTTCTTCTCGGAGATTGACTCGGCTCGGGTCTCGTTGAACGCTCTGACGTACAACATCGCGATCGGGTCGCTCTGCGGGGCCGGGCGAGTCGACGAGGCCGTCTCGCTCTTCGATTCGATGGAGAAGAGGCGAGTCGAGCCCGACCTCGTCACGTTCAACTCGGTCTTCGCCGCGCTCTCGCGGTCGGGTCGGTTCGAAGAAGCCAACGCGTTCATCGAGAAGATGATCGGATCGGGGATCGCGCCCGACGCGATCACGTTCAACACGATGCTCGACGCTCTCTGCAAGAACGACCGGGTCGACGAGGCCTTGTGTCACTTCGAGGCGATGATCGGGTCGGGCCTGAAACCCGACGTCTGCGCTTACAATTCGCTCATCCACGGGCTCTGCAAATCCGGCCAGTGGAAAGAGGCCAGCGAGCTTTTACGCACGATGAAGAACCACTACGACGACGACGACGACGAAAATTCCGCGTCGACGTACGATATCGTCTCCGACGCGCTCTCCGAAATCGCTACGACGACGACGACCAACAAAACGGCCCGTGCGAGTCGGCGGGCCCACATAGCGACGTACAGCTCGCTGCTCGGGGCTCTGTGCCGGTCGGGCCGGCTGAGAAACGCCAACACGCTGTTCAACAAGATGGCGAGGCGGAGCGTTTTGCCGAATCGGACGACGTGCAACGTTCTTTTGGACGCTCTCTGCAACAAAGGGATGGTCGAGAACGCGCAGAGATTGGTCGACTCGATGATCGAGTCCGGCGACGAGAAGCCCGACGTGGTGACTTACGCGATTCTGATGAAAGGGTATTGTATGCACTGCGAGGTGGAAAAGGCGCGAGAGGTTTTTCGGCGCATGATATCGGTCGGGATTGTTCCGGATAAAGTGAGCTATTGCACTTTGGTGGTGGGTTATTTGAGGGTGGGAAAAGCTAACGTAGCTCTCAAGGTTCTCAAGAAAATGGTGGAGAGAGGAATGACTCCTGATCATGTAGCGCAGAGGCTTCTCCAAGAGAGTTTATGCCAAAAGGGTTGAATTATTTTTTGCCCTATAGATTTTATATCTAAGAAAAAACTTGGTTTAAAACTTGCTTCTTCTTATATAGCAAAGCCTAACATGATAAAAATTTGAAAAATACCAAAAATGTTTTAGGCCATGTAAGATTTCAAAATTTAAGAACTAATTTTTTTATTTTAACATAAACAGGTCTTTTAGCTATATAGTCATTTGACTTATAGCGTTGTATAAGAGCCATTTTTTTGTAAATAGTCCCCTCAACTTATTTACGGCATTAAAAAAGACAAAAAAAATCCAAAATAGGCGGGAATGTTTTTTGGTATTTTTTTGTCTTTTTGAGTGCCGTAAATAAGTTGAGGTGGTTATTTACAAAATGTCAGCTATCTAGCAATTCTTAGACTTTTGGTGACTTGTTTGGCTAATTTTTTGTTTTTTTAAACGGTATACATTTATTTCTATTTAAAAGCTGGTTCTTAAAGTCTGACCCCTTGGACATCCGCTGGAAGATGAGTTGAGGTGGGATAGAACGAAGAATGGGAGGTTTTTTCAGTGAAGAGGGCTTATTGGTCGCTGTGTCGAGATAGATTCAGAGGAGAGAACTAATTGGTGTGCAAGCTGTGAAAAGCAACGATTCACTTCTGTTGGAAAGTTGAATGATTGCTTAGCGCTCACAGGTGAAAAACGTTCACATATCTACAGTTTTCAAATCATAGGCTACTTTCTTTGCAGAAGAGATGTCCTATTTCAGAACTGTCCTGTTACCCGAGCTTGCTCTTTTTAGAAGGAGATCGGCGAGACAACTAGAGATTTTGACTCGATATCGAGAGCCGGAGATTCAAGGGCTGTGGAGGATTGTCTTTATTCAAGTTATTTTAGATTTCAAGGGAACACAATGGTTATGCTCATAATCTGTGTAAATGAGCTAACAATACCTTCTTTTTTTTTTTTGGCCACATCACAGCAAAGAATTTTCCATTGGTTGTGGTTGATGGTTTTATCTAGTTCTATAAATGCAGCTTTCTGAAAGAACAAAAATGGGTAGTTTTCTAATTTTATAAGCTCAGTGACTAATAATTAAATTAAATTGGGTAGCGAATCTAATTTCTTTGAGCCATAAATTTAGAGAATGTGGTTGATTGGCCATTATTTTAGAACCCTAAACAAATATTTGTCAAACTATTACTCATTTTACAAATCTCGTCAAATCAATCAAATTCATCTCATATTTTAAAATATCATTTCCTTGAACCAAATTCTGTACTTCCACGTATAATCTTCTCATTGCTCTTACTCGCATCAAATTAATCTTATATACAGCTCTTAACTTCTGATCCTATTTCGAGCATTAGGGTTTAAATTAAAACTGAGAGGAGCAGCAAGGATAGGCCATGGCAGTCAATCTAAGCAGGCCTTAACGGTTCTGATCGCATGACACAAAAACGACAGCAAAAGCATTGTCACTTCAGGGCTGAGCTGTAATTTCACACCAGAAACGACTCGGAACAAATTCGGGATTCACACGAGCCCCCAACTTGAACTGTTTTATCTCTCTAGTTGTTTCCGACACTATCTTCATTTTCTTGAAATCTCTCTGCATTAGAAAGTATACTTTGTGAACATATACCCTTTCTTTTTAGCCCTTTCAATCTTTCTTCTTCTTTTTGGAGTTTTTTTTTTTTTTCCCTCTCGTTATTCTTTACTATTTGACAGACTGTTGAAGCCGAAGTAAAACTTCTGGAACACAGTTGAAAGCTTTAAAAAAAAAAAATGGCAATATCATGATATTTATATGGTCAAGTTAAAATTGTACTGATCATAACCAAATAAATTAATTCAACAACCAGTTAGCGAATTTCGAACCGGAGTCCGAAATCTCATTCAAGCCTTTTCGCGTGGACTTTCCTCAGAATCCTCTGAGCTACGCTATTCGGCGTCAACCCTTTCTCCACCATGTCCTTGAGAAGCTTCAGAGCGGCGTTGACTCTTCCGACCCTCACGTAACCGTCGATCAACGTGCAATACGCCACCAAATTCGGAGAAATACCCGTCGAAACCATTCTTTCGAAAACCTCGCGCGCCTTTTCCACTTCGGATCGCACACAGAAACCCTTCATCAGTATCGCGTAAGTCACCACGGACGGCCTTATCCCGAACCGGGTCATCGTCTCGACCAACCTCATCGCCTCGACCATCATTCCCTCTTTGCTCAACCCGTCCAAGAGAACGAAACAAGTCTTCGCGTTTGGCGACACGTTCCGTCCCGCCATCTCGTCGAAAACCCTCGCGGCGTCTCTTAACCGTCCCGAGCGACACAATCTCCGGAGGAAAGATCCGTACTCGACGACTCGTGGCCTCAGATTCTCCCTAGCCATCTCGTCGAACAACGCGAGGGCTTCTTGAAACCGACCCTCCTCGGAGAGGGCGTCGAATCGGACGCTGTACGTCGCGCCATCTGGCGCGACCCCTCGAACTCTCATCCTCTCGAGGACCGCGTCGGCTTCGTCCCAGAGCCCCGATCGGCAAAGGCCGCGGAGAAACGAGTTGTAATCGCGGACGCCGGGTTTCGAGATCGCCTCGAAGTGAAGCGTCGCGTCTTTTTCTCGTCCGATCCGGCAGAGAGGGAGAGCCAACAAGTTGAACAACGCCGCCGAGCCGAGAGAATATCCGCGGCCGATCATGATCATCATCCAGTCGTAGAGCCGCGAAGCCTCTTCGAGCCGCCCGAGACGGCACATCGCGGCGATAACCGAGGCGAAAGTTGAAACGTCGGGCTTGACCGATCTCTTAGCCATCGATTCGAACTGCGACACGGCTTCCTCGAACCTCCCGTCCCTGCAGAGCCAGCGAATCACGATCGAGTAAGAGCGCGTGTCGGGTTCGGTGACGTCTCGGAAAAGGCTCAGAGCCTCGCGGATCTGTCTCTCTCTGAAGAGAGCGTCGATGACCGAGCTGAAACAGTGAGCGTTCGATTCGATCCCACCACCTCCGATCCCGGCCATCATTTTCAGGACCCAAACTGCTCTCCGAGTCTCCCCGGCCTTGCACAGAGCGTCGATGATGGTCGAAAATGTCGCCTCGTCGCAGAGACGTCTCCGATTCCTCGAAATCCTCTCGAAAAGCTCCATCGCCGAGCCCAGCGAGCCTTCTTTGCAGAGACCGGCGAGGAGAGCGTTCGTCACGTGGGAGTCGGGACGAAGACCAGTCTTGATCGCGATCGGAAGAACCGAGAAACCGGATTTCGCTCCGCTCGATCGGCACAGACACTGGATTAGGATCGTGAGAGTACAGATATCAGGTTGGAAATCGGACCGGCGAGACCTGGAAAATCGCGCGTACGTGGAAACCACGGCGGAGCACTGGTTCATCATCGACAGAGAACCGATAAGGCGGTTGAAGATCCAGGTCGAGGGCAAAGGCGTCATTTCGGCCATGGCGTCGACGAAGCTCAGGGCTTCGAAAACCGATAGGTCTCTCGATTCGCATCGAGTTCGGACCGATTTCTCGAACTCGGAAACGGATTCGAGCGAGGACGAAGAAGCGTTGGAATTATTCAAATGAGGGGAGATCGGAGTAGGGTTATTACCGGCGGGGATTTGGGAAGGTTTTATCTTCGCGATTATGTCCAGCCTCGTTAATAAATCGTTGATTCTCTTTCTCAAGCTCAGCTTAGCACGTCGAGTGAGTGTTGTCTTTTTCATTGCCCTCTTGTAGTATTTAGATTTGTATCTCTATTTTCTGTTATCCATTTTTATAACTACACTTTTGTCTGCCGCTCCGCGCGAAAGAGAGAAGAGAGTATATAAAAATAAAAATTGTGGGTTGGGTTGGGATTATCGACCTAAATAGATACAATTAATTTTTTATTTCGGAAAATCAACGATTAAAAGGTAAAACTAAGTTTAAAAAAAAAAAAAAAAGAAAAAAAAAAAGAAGGTAAAACTAAACTAAATTGAACCGATCATATCCAGTTGGATTAGGGTGGTTTTTTGGATTTTTTTTTACATGAAATCATGTATACCTTACATATGAAAAAAATGGTGGCAATAATACTCAATATTTTATCAAGATACTACTTATATATTAGACTTTTTTTTCTTTAACAAAAATACCACATGTTACCATTCTCTTTCTACACGACATCCAACGTAGTGAAGATTGAAGAGAAGATCGAAACGCCATTGATAACCCAGTATCGACGCTCGAGGGATTTCTCCAACCTAAAGTCTATTCGATTGCAAGTGGAGATTGACATAGATAAGCCCCTGTTTGGAGGATTCTCCTAGAGAATTCCTAGTTCGAGAGATGTTTGGGTCCAAGTGATGTTCAAGAGGCTTCCAAACATTTGTTTTGGTTGTGGAGTTATTGGCCATGAGAAGAAGTGTCAAAAACAGATGACAATGGCCTTCTCGTCGGAAGGAGATGGCATTCCACTGTATGGGCCCTGGATGAAGGAGGATGATTCAAAGAGAAGGACCCAGATGTTGACAGCACCGCCGATGGAGGGACCCAGATCCTAGTTTGGAACTACCGCGGTCTTGCGAGACCAAAGGCAGTGCAGGCACTATCCGCCCGCGTATGAAAGACGAGACCGGACATAATTTTTTTAATGGAAACAAAGATCTTGTCGGCTAGGATGGATACAATTTGAAGAGATTTGGTTTCACGAATGTTTACTCAATACCTCCAAGAAGAATGGCAGGTGGCCTTAATTTTTGGTGGCATGATGGAGAAGGCACAAAAATTGTGGAGGGAGACAAAAATCTAATAAAAGTAGACTATTGGGATAATGGCAATGGAGTTCAATAGAGGTAGGGGCTTTGTCATGCCCCACCTTATAGTGAAAAAAAAGACGGAATTCTGGAAAAAGACAACTGACCACTTCACCAAGATGGGAATGTCGTGGGTGTTGATAGGAGACCTCAACGCAATCCTAGACTGGTTAGAAAAGTGGAAAGGTCGAATCTTTCGACAAGCTGATGGAAAATGGCTGAACGAGTTCCTTGATAGAACAGATGGAATATACATGGAAGCCGATGGAGTTGGCTTTACATGGTCGAACAAACAGAAACTGGATGGGCTCTTGATTCGAGATACCACATCAAAAATTATTTATGTTAGAAATTCGGTTAACTATTTAAGTCTTCAAATTCCTCATTCTCGGGTGATTTTGAGAGCTTGATTGAGCCTCTTGTAAATGAAATGGTTAACTCGGCTCTTTGGAGTTTGGACAATTATGGATATACGGAGACGTGAGTTACTGCGAGGGAGATGTCCGTCCTAAAAAATTACAGTTCATATTGGAATATTGTGGGAGAGTCTTTATAAATTTTATCTGGATTTCTTTTCGGGAAAAGTATGGTTTGATCTTAGTATGTTTTGCTTATGTGGTGATCATTCTAGAGATCGGGGGTGAGGAAGCTTTCTATTAATTTTGACCTATAAACTTATACACTTATAGTTTTATAGTAATTATTCGGATCATTACATGTTCACAATAAGACTTCGGTGGGTCATTGGCAAGGCTTAGGTGAGATATATACACTTTAATTATTTAATTTTAGTCTCTTTTATCAATTCCATTTTATCTATTTCACACTTTCAAAAGTCCAATAATCACATCGATTTTTTAAATGAAAAATTATTTATTTATTTATTGTTTATGCATGTTAAAGAATACTATGAATTTTATCGAAAGACATGTGTTTAAGTTTTAGAAGTGAAAATAGAGATTGAGATCTACATGAGATAGATTAAATTTCTTGTTAGTTCAAATAAAATTAAAAAAGGAAAAAAGAATGAAGTTTTTTAAACTAAAGGATATATCACTTGGGAAAAGACTATTTTTTTTTTTACGGTAGGCTAAAAGTTGATTATTATGTAATTAGTGATTTTATTAAGAGTTAATAACGACAAAAATACTTAAAGTTTAAAGTTAAATACACTTAATTACCCATTTTTTCAATATTATATTTTGATTCCATTGTTACTGCTTATTTATAATGGACGGTTCAAATTTAACTACCACTAAAAATCATTTAAATGAATGTGTAATTCATTCATTTTTTTTATCAATACCATTTATTATTCATAAACAAAAAAAGAACTTAAACCCACGAGCACGTTGCTCTAAATTTCCAGCCACAAAAGGTTTAGATATGTGACACCGTGAAATTTGTTGTAAATAGCCAAATTTGTCATTATTATTGGGGGAATAACCCAAGTTTCATTTTATTAAGCAAATAGCTCATATTGTCGGCTCAAACCATAATGCTCTTGGTAAATTCACGAATAGGTTAATTTAATTAACATACTGGAGTGAGTTAGTTTAATTAATTAACTGATTCATGAAGGATTTGAAATTCACCAAAAATTTACAAAAATCATAACTTAAGTCAAGTTCGCTATTCAAAGCATTCAATTAATTAACCTAATTCCTAATTCAATCATTTACTAAATTAAATTTACTCACAAAAAAATTCAGAAACTAATCTAATTTTTTCAACCAATAAGTTAATTTAATTAACCTATAACTCAATTCCGCGAGTTAATTCAATTAACTTATTGCGAAACTGTTTCTTCTTCTTCTCCACCTCGGATCTCTCGCCACTCTCACTCCTCACCAGTTCGGCCGATCATTGCCGTACCTTCCCTGCGCCGCTAAGCAGCAGATCGCCTTCCCTTCTTCGTCTTGTTCCTCGGCGCCGTGGTCGAGCTGGTTCGTTCCGATGAGGTCGAGCATCACCGCCGTCGGTGAGGTCGAGCATCGACGCCGCGGAGCACGACGGAATCGACGGCGTCTATGACGGATCTCGATGGCGTCTGTGGCGGATCTCGCCGACGACATTAGGGATCTCGTCGTTCCAGTCCCTATCGGCGTTGGTGTGGAGGAGCGTGAATCGGACGAGGAGGAATCGAGATCCGAGCCGGACCACCAGTTGTTTGTTGATCGCTAACATTAGGCAGAGATTGAATCCTCCGATTTCGGGGAATTACTTCGGAAACTCGCTGTACATTTCTCTGTCACTGCGGCGATCGGAGTCCGCGGCGGCGGAATGGTGAGCGCGGCGGAGATCGGAGTCGGCGGCGGCGAGGGAGACTCGGAGGTCGTCAGAGAAGGAGAAGAAGAGCGGTTCTGGTTTGTGCGAGTTTTTAGTTAGGGGTAGTTTAGGAAGTGTCTAAAATGTTGGGCTATTTACTTAATAAATTGAAACTTGGGTTAGTCCCTTAATTTTGGTGGGTCAATTAGACTATTGAGCAAAATAGCTCATGTGACACCTCTATTGATGATTGAACAAAAACATGCACACAACAAAGTTACATAGGTTTCTTAAAAAAAATAAAAAGGCTACAGAGTCAAAGGCGAGTTAGCGAAGCTAAGGATGAGACTCAACGACCAAATCTCCCTGAAGAGGGATTACATCCACAACAACTCTTCCTCCTCTTCCTCCGTCGCAGCCAATAATTTTTTGTCGTCGTTTTTTAGGAAATTGGGGCTTTCCGGTCGCCGGATTCCTCATACGGCGTCCACTAACTCCAGGGTTAATTATTGGACTGACTCCAAGGTTATTCACAGAAGTTGTGAGATTCATAGTATTTATTTATTATTAATTTTTAATTCTTTTAATGATGTAAAAATAAATAATTTTTAATTAAAAAATTAAATAAATTGTTGTTAGTTCTTTATTTATTGTTAGTTTGATATATTTGTAATTTTTTTTAAAAATAAAGAGTAATAAAATTTTTCAATATTAAACTAAATGAAAATGTGTTGGAGGAGTAGAGAATGTAAGATAAGGATAAAGAATATATATATATATATATATATATATATATATATATATATATTTTTTTTTAAATATTATAAAAATATGGTATTTTTTTTTTTTATAATTTTGTTCATCTAATAATTTATATGTGTCATTTTATCATTTTTAATGAAGAAATAATAACGTAATAACAAATCGAAAATATTGAGTATTTGCGGCGCTGATAACTCTTAAATAAAAAATAGGGAAAATATGAACAGTATCTCTTCACTTTAATCGAAAAGCGCGATTTATACCCTCAGTTTTTAGAAATATCAAACATATCATTTCAGTTTAATATAAATGACATATATCTCCTCTAAAAATATGTTATATTTCAAATACCACCTTTTTCGTTTATTTTTTTACAAAAAATAATTTGAATTCTCAAAAATACCTTTAATAGAACAAATATTTATTCTATTTTATTAAAAAAAATTAAAACTTCTCTTATAAATACAAATCCTTAACTTTTTATAAAGAAAAATTTTAATTCAATTTATATATATATAAAATAGAAAATAAAAAATTATTTCATTAAGGGTATTTTGAAGAATTCAAATTATTTTTGTAAAAAAATAAACGAAAAATGTGGTATTTGAAATATAACATATTTTAGTGGAGATATATGTCATTTATATTAAACTGATATATTTGATACTTCTGAGCGTATAAATTGCACATCTCGATTAAATCAAAAGGGTACTGTGATATTTTCCCATAAAAATATAATGCAAGTATAAGAGTCTTATGCCGTCCAAAGCGCTTATAGACAAAATGACCCAGTAGAGTCCCGCTCTTTTCCTTCCACCGAGTCTCTCACTCTTTTCCTGTGTAATAAGCGAACGACGAACTGCGAATGAAAACACGCCCGTAATCGGAGGGCAAAATGAGTACTGTCGATAAGATGTTGATCAAAGGGATTCGAAGCTTCGATCCCGAGAACAAGAACGTTATCACTTTCTTCAAGCCCTTGACTCTCATCGTCGGTCCCAACGGCGCCGGAAAAACTGTACTCTCTCTCTATAGATTGCATGTTTTCACTATTATTCTTTGTCGAATCTAATCGATTTTTTTTTTGGCGGTTATGTCTGTGTTGGTGTTGATCAGACGATAATCGAATGCTTGAAGCTTTCCTGTACTGGAGAGCTTCCTCCAAATGCGAGGTCTGGTCACAGTTTCATCCATGACCCCAAGGTCTCTCTCTCTCTCTCTCTCTCTCTCTATCTCTCTCCGTGTGTGTACACTAAATGTTTGTGTGTGTGTTAGGTTTCCGGGGAAACAGAGACAAAGGGGCAAATTAAGCTCCGATTCAAAACCGCAGCAGGGAAAGATGTGGTCTCAATAAGGTCTTTCCAATTGACTCAAAAGGCTTCCAAGATGGAATACAAAGCAATTGAGAGTGTTCTTCAAACCATCAATCCTCACACTGGAGAGGTACATTTTGCTTTCCTTTTCATTCGCCCAATTTTCCTCTTTTAGCTGGTTTGGAATTTGCATTGAACAACTTGGAAGCATCGTTTGCTCTTTGCATCGTTATGAGCGATGTCGATCTTCTCGGTTCAATAACTTCTAGGACTTTATGCCTAGTGAAAAGTTTTGTTTCTCGGTCTTGATGAGTGTTTTTATTATCTCCCCAGAAAGTTTGTCTTAGCTATAGGTGCGCCGACATGGATAGAGAAATTTCTGCTCTGATGGGCGTCTCCAAAGCGATTCTGGAGAATGTGATATTCGTGCATCAAGACGAAGCGAATTGGCCGTTGCAAGACCCATCCACTCTGAAGAAAAAATTTGATGACATCTTCTCCGCCACACGGTATATGATTTAACTCTGCCGTTATTTTTGTCAAAATTAAGTATATGATTCTAGCGCATAACAAGTCTGAAATATATCTTTTTTTTCCAGCTCTTGTCATTTCTGTTTTTTTATTCTATGAATTTAGCTTAATTGGATTCGGATTACACATTGGCTTTCATGCATTTCAAATATGTGACCTTTGCTTATTGATTAGATATACAAAGGCATTGGAGGTAATAAAGAAGCTTCACAAGGATCAAAATCAAGAGATAAAGACCTACAGGCTGAAATTGGAGAATCTTCAAACACTGAAAGATGCAGCATTTAAGGTTTTTTTTTTTCATTTACTCTTCTGCGATATTCAGATATTTTGACTGTAGGTTCTAAGATGCTTGTCTGATTTCTTGTTTCTCTCTCTCTTTCCTAAAGATTTTGTGTCTCAAATTATAACTGGCTCATTAGAAACTTGTTATTGGTGGCCATTGCAAGGAATCAATGATTCATGTAAAAAAAATGCTTCATTTTATGAGGAGACGAAATTTGTTGATACGAAAATGATCAATAACAACTGCCCAGTATCAGATTAAATCAGAAAAGTGGCACAAGTAACTCTTTCCTATAATGAAGCTATTAAGGCTATCTATGTATTTATCTTCTTTCACGAAATCTCAAACTTGTTCTAACTAAAGGCCTCTTGTAAATGTCATTTTCTTTTACTTATACCAACCCCATTATCATCAGCTATGAAGGGATTGACCATACTCATCCTCCAAACGTATTTGCACATGTAAATCTCGATATTCTTTTTATATATTTATCATGAGGATGTTGAAGTAGATTCTACTTCCTAGGAAGATGGCTATTAAAGTGTATAAGTAAAATGTCATGATAATTGCTGTCAGGTCTGTACGGTTTCATTTCATGAACTATGTGCGGTTGAACTTTGAAAATTATGCTTCTTATACGCTTTGTTTTTCTTTAAAATTATATTCCTTAGATTAGTTTTGGAGCGTCATTTGCATGTCTTCTTTCTCAAATACTCTGCCACAGCATATGATCAATTGGATGTGTTTTATCGGTATATTGTGTTTTGAGTATTCAGTGAACTGCTTGATTCTTAAGTTAGACATAGTAATTTCTTCCGTTGAGGATTACTATCTTGGCTAATTTGATGTCTTCTTTCCTTTTACTTGCAGCTTCGAGAAAGCATTTCTCACGATCAAGAGAAAACGGAATCTATGAAAATTCAGATTGAGGATCTGCAAACTAGTGTCCAGGCCGTCGATGCTAAAATTCATGATACCGAGGTTACACTGAAAGAACTGAGAAAGCTACAAGAGCAAATATCGACTAAGACTGCTATAAGAGAAACCCTATACGAGGATCAACAGAACAAGTATGCAGCCCTTAAAGAGGAGATCGAAGGTCGTATTCTGTTGATATTTTAAGTTGTTTCTGCTACGATCTTCATTTTTTTTTGCCAATTGAGTACATATATCGATGCATCTTTTCTTTTCCATTCCTTTTTCTGGAGTTGTAATGACAATTCCCCCCTCGTTCATTTTCTGTTCGGCAGACACTGATGAGGAACTGGAGGAATGGAAATCTAAGTTTGCGCAAAGGATTTCACTTTTGGATTCTAAGATTAGCAGATTGGAACGGGAAATGAAGGACACAGATACTGATATTCCTATTCAGAGGAAAACAATCTCTGATTGTATTCGGGAAATCAGTAGGCTTGAAGCTGAAGCTGAAGTAAAATTTCTGGAACACATTGGAAAGCTTAAAAAATATTGCAACAGGATTATATTTTAATCCAATACTTTTGTATGCAGGCTCATATATTATTGAAGAAAGAGCGCGACACAGCAATTCAAAACTTATTTAAAAAACAAAATCTAGGCTACCTTCCGAATTCTCCGTTCAGCGATGAGGATGCTTTAAATTTCACAAACAAATTAAACTCAAGAGCGAAGAATCTTGAAAATGATTTGCAAGATAAGAAGGTGAACACACTGTATCACTTGGTCTTTAGTACATTCGACAAGAATATTCCGTGCTTTTATATGTGAAGGTTCTATTGTTTCTTTTCTATAATATAATTGCCTAGACCCAGCTTATGCTATACTAGTTGAGAACCCATCCATCTTTATGTCATATTGAAGCATTGATTGAGAAGAGTTTATATTTCAGAAATCAAATGATATTCAAATTAAAACGGCACGGGGCCGCTACGAGGATTTATGGGTTCATTGTAGTAATATCGAGGCGAAGCTGCGGGCTAAGGCAGAAGCAAAGGTTTGTATTTTGCAGTGTGAGTTGGACTCCCAACTGTTTATTGTTTCATGCTTTGAAGAATTCATCGCGTTAATGACTTCTGCAGAATGACCTTCTGAAACGCATTGAAAACAAGGAAAATGAGCTCGGGGATTTCGAACTTGAAAAATCAAAGTTCAAGGTGTCTAACATTGACGAGAAAGAAAAAAACATGGTGAGAATGACCTAATCATGTACCCTTTTTTCATCAATGTTGTTAACCCTTCTCTATCATTACAGAGTTCTGTGGTGGAAAAGAAGTTAAAGCAGCTTAATGAAAGAGCATTTGACTCGAATATAGAACAAAAAAAGACTGAACGGTATAGCGTTGAGCAAAAGATAAAGAATCTTGATCAGGAGAAAGATATCATGGCTGGCGAGTCTAAAATTAGACTTGAACTGTCTCTAAAGAGAGAAGAACTAGAGAGTCAGAAAAAGAAACACAGAAAGCAGTCAGTGATCTCTCCCTTGCGTATTTTGTTGCGTTGTTATTATTTCTTATGTTTTTAAACTGATGGCCTTTTTTGGCCCTTTTTTCTTTTCCTAATCAGAATTGATGATTGCAAAGAAAAGATAAGAGCAGTGCTAAAAGGAAGGCTTCCTTCTGATAAGGACTTGAAAAGTGAAATTACTCGAGCCTTGAGGTTGTCTTCAAATTCCTGTGATCTCATTTATTGAATTCTCGCTCCCGTTTGTTTTAATTTAAAATTTGTGTGGAGACATGTGAAAGCCTTCGTGTGATTCAGCAATGGAAAGAGTTCACCGACACATTTCCAATGCTAATGAAAAATGTTAAAATTGGGTCATCCGTTCTTTCTCTTCCATGAACTCTGGAAGCTGGGATTATTTTAGAGCGATAAAGCTCTTCTCTGAACGATACAAGTTCTTTATCACTTGCCTTTTCTACTTGAGAAAATCGAACTCTACTCCTCCAAGAACATTGCAGATCAGCTATCAGCCTAAGCCTTTAGTTTTCTTGTTTGATCTTTGACTATTCAAGCTTGGATTATTTATAAAGTTATTTTTTAGCTGTTTTTTCCTTCTAGAGCATTGCACGGCAGTCTCTGATTTTGTTCCTACTCTTACTCAATTTTTGTGGTTTTATTTTGGAGTTGGATACTCTTAAGGCTGAACTGATTTCAAGCTTTCTGCAGTGCTGTTACTAAAGAGTTTAATGATTTGAACAACAAATCTCGTGAAGGGGACAAGGAAGTGAATAATTTGCAGATGAAAGTACAAGATGCCAATAGCAACATTTCTAAACTACGCAAAGAAGCTGAATGTAAGTATTAATATCATGAGAAGCTAGTTTAAATATTTTAAGCAAACAGGCCTTTGACAGTATAAATAAAATCGTCCCTGTTTCTTTTAAAAGATATTTTTTGAACCAAACAGTTTACATCTTGGCTCTCATTTAGCTGTAACCAAAGTTACAAAACAAGTGACAGTAATATTTGACACCAGGTAAGACTGTATCTCATTCTTCGGGGACAGTCTATCTTACGTTTTATGTTTGCTTGGGGATTCTACCCAATCAAGCAACCTAGTATGTCAGCTTGAGTGCCCTGCTATACGTTGTTAAAGTAATAACTATTCTTTCTTACTTAATAGTAGCGCAGTTAAGACATTGAGTCCTAAAAACTTGCTTTAAGATGCTTAACATGATCACTTTTCTGTACTGCACTGTAGCAAAGAAGAGAAGGATTGAATCAAAAATCGAGTCTTTGGAGAAACAGTCTCTTGATATTGATTCCTATTTGAAAGTGTTGGAGTCGGCTAAGGAGAAAAGGGATGTCCAGAAAAGGTTTTTTTTTTTTTTTTTTAAATTATTATATTCATTTCTTGTTTTTTGTACTGCTAAGTAGTGAGAATCTTTGTCAAATGCGGTTTATGCTCTTCTGATAGGAAGATAATGACACCATTCATGCTTTACCATTTGTAGCAAATACAATATTGCCGATGGTATGAGGCAGATGTTTGATCCATTTGAAAGAGTTGCCCGTGCTCATCATGTTTGCCCATGCTGCGAGCGATCTTTCTCTGCAGAAGAAGAAGATGACTTTGTCAGAAAGGTTATTACGTATTGATGCTCAAGACGCAAATTCGATAAGAACACAATTAGATATATTTTTATTTATCTAGGTCCTTGCATCACTTAAAAAGGCTAATTGCGCCTTTATCAATTTCTGAATAAACTACTAGCCAGCAGAAACAATCTCTGTTATGCTAAATTGAAAAATTCAGGAACAATTCTAATAAGACAATTATAAGGAAAGTATGTAATATTCCTAATTTTAATTGATAGTAATAGAAAAAAAAAATCTTATCCTCTTTTGTGCTTTATATTTTAAGTAATAGATTTACTACGTTTTTCAGAAGAAATTCTGAACAATCTTATGTGTCTTCTGGGTAACAGCAAAGGGTCAAGGCAACAAGTTCAGCTGAACATATGAAAGTGCTAGCGGTAGAGTCTTGCAACGCAGACTCTTATTTTCAGCAGCTGGACAAGCTTCGTACGGTCCATGAAGAATATAGAAAAATTGTGAAGGAAACAATCCCAAATGCAGAGAAAGAATTAGAGGAACTTACAGAAGAGCTGGATCAGAAGACGCAGGCCCTTGATGATGTAATTCTCGATCCTGGTACATGTAGTATCAAAACATACGATTTTACACCGTTAAGTTCGGTACAGTACACTTAACAATGTACTCTTACCAGAAGCTAAATTGGAATCTAGCTTGTTTTGATTGCAATAGGTTTTAGATGTTGTTTGACCAGAATCATATGAACTTTCAGGTTAAGATCATTGAGTGGAACTACAATTTACTGCTACTTTTCAGTTTCACTGGACACAGAAACACTGTGCTTGCTGAAGATCTCTTACCAAAAAATTGTGATAATTCATTCCTATGTGATAATTGCTTTCGTATGTGTCTTTTGGCTGTGTGGGAACTGGTCCAAGGGATTTATTTATTACTCTTTTAACGTAACTATTCATTCAAGAAACTATTTACTGCGACTTACTAGGGGATAAATTGTTATTCTTGGTTTTTGAGTGCAACAAAGTATATAAGGTTTCGTTTTTTTTCGAGAAATAGTGTATTTAATTTGAATATATGTATATATATATATATATATATATATATATATATTTTTTATGACTATGAACTGGCAACCATTTGGGTCTGGCTGAAGGTACTTACCCAATACCTTACTGTTTTCTTTTATAGGTACTGGCTGTTTTAGCTCAAGTTCAAAGTGAAAAATGCTCTATTGAGGCTGTGGCTGAACCCATTGGAGATGCTCATAAGCTATTCCAAGAAATACAATCCTCGCAGGAATATGTCAATGGATTGGAGAGTGATCTTAATTATCGAGGGCAAGGAGTAAAATCCCTGGAAGATATTCAGTCTGAATTAAAAGCTTTACACGATCACAAGTATGCAATTTATTTCGGGAACGTTATACGTACATAAGTCTTGTTGGTTATATAGTTGATTGTGTAGAAATACTGGACTGTTCTTACTCCTTGAACACCCTTTGTCTTCTGTGGCAATAGAGATCATTTGGATAAGGAGGTGGAGAAGCTAATGGAAGAAAACAAAAGAATGTTAGAGGATGTATCGGATAGTAGAGCACGATTGAACCTCCTTATGGTGGAGAAGGAGAAAGTAGCTAATGTATTAAGAGGCATGGAAAAGGCGAAAGAAGAGCTAGAAAGTTTGGCTGAAGAAAACAATCAACTCGATATCGACATTAAGGTAGACTTTTCGCTAGCTATGATGCAAATTCCCTGTGGACCTGATTTTTTCATCTTTTTCAAAATAGAGTTGCCTTGTCAGAGGTGCCACCTCTTATTCTGTCACTGATTTGCAAATTGTGTAATGTTAAAGAGCTCTAGGCTAACCGAGAGCGAAAATTATTTAACATCACTACAGTTAGCGGGAATCCACAAAGAGATGCACGCTAACTAATCGCTAACAGATCCCTATATCCTGGAAAATGAATTTATACAGAGAATAGCTTCATGCGTTTAACAGTATGTAATTCACCAATATTAGGATTTGGAGATGGAGCTTGGTCCTTTGGCAAAAGAGAAAGATAAATTGCTGATTGATCACAATGAACTTAAAGCCAAACTTGAAAATGAATTAGAAGAGCAGGCAGAGCTAACGAGGAGTTATCAAAGGGAGCTTGATCCAATCCTTTCACTATCTTCCAAAATAAACAAGTAAGCTCCATGTATCTGAGCCATGGCCTTTCCATGATTTATTTATTTGTTATTTTAATTATTTTACTAAACATAAATGTTTTGTTTTTCAGGGAGGATGAGTCAAAGAAAGGAGAGACATTGGAGGAACTCCACAAAAAGCAATCAGAGTCAGAATCTAAGCTTCTAGGTTGCGAGAAAAGGAAGCGTGAAATTTTGACTGAGCTTAGCCAAAGCAAAGATTTGAAGGCGAACCAAGGTGGTTTACAACGGAATATTGAAGATAATTTGAATTACCGGAAGACAAAGGCTGAAGTTGATCAACTTTCCCATGAGATCGAATCACTTGAAGAGACCGTAGTACAAATAGGTAACAAAAAATCGGCCGAAAGTGAACTCTCAAAGCTCTGTTTGGAAAGAGACCGACTTCTTTCAGAGGTATATACGAATCTCCTGAATGTTGTTTGATAGACTAGCTTACTACATATTGATGATGGTAATTTTGTCTGTGGGGTTTGTGGCATTCAATTTGTTAAATGACAGTTATAGTCCAAACTCATTACATAAAGCTTAATCTTTCTAATATACTGTTTTGAACAAGGGAATATTCGCCCGTGAAACACGAAATTGAATAACTGTAAATGGGGACCGTATTGAATTCGAAATAAAAGAAATGAACACGTACACCAGGCATTCCAGAGGCCCGATTCTCTCCTGAATGAAGTAGAGCTCTACAAAAAAATGCTCAAGTTCTGTCCCCTAATTACCGCACAGCTCATTCGAGCCGTGCCTAGTCAGGACAGTACTAGCTAAGTTGTCATCGAATCAAGAGACGTAACACTGCACCTCAGTTACTGGTCTACAATCCTGGTTAGGTCTGTCAGAAAGATGGTAGTTTAGGAGACAAGTTAAGAGGTGAATGGCTGGGGAGTTTCTAATTTTATCCTGGGTTGTCCGGTAAACTTTGTAAAATAAAAGAGCTCCCTGCTGATCCCTCTACATATTTCTATGGCTCTTACGACGCTGATATAATTATTGACTGTTTCTTTAAAGAAACCAACCTTTTACATATTTATACTTTTTAGTTATGATTTTATATATTTTTTTTTTTTGTGTAGCTGTTTTTCATTTATGAGGAAGCACTAAACAGCTTTGTGCATTTACTTCTATAATCTTTGAAGGTAAATAGGTGTCGAGGAACGATGTCTGTTTATCAAAGCAATGTTGCAAAGAATAAGGTTGATCTAAAACAGGCGGTATACAAGGACATCGACAAGCGGTACTTCGATCAGCTTATCCAGCTTAAGGTTTCAAAACAATATTTCAAAAAGCCTAAATTTTTTTGCATTTTTACGATTTTACTCTTGGAAGAAACATTTTGTGAACCAAACTTCTGTGACAGACTACTGAGATGGCTAACAAGGACCTGGACAGATACTACAACGCGCTCGATAAGTAACTTCCTGAACCTTATAACTATTACGCCGGTGCCTTCGTTCTCAAGTAAGCTATCATATTTTCTCCTTAGGGCACTCATGAGATTCCACACAATGAAAATGGAGGAGATCAACAAAATCATCAAGGAGCTGTGGCAACAGACATACAGAGGACAAGATATAGATTACATAAGCATCCATTCCGATTCCGAAGGGGCCGGAACTCGATCTTACAGTTACAAGGTGCGTTGTTTATGACCTTTTTTTTGTGTTTTCTTCTTCTTTTATTGTCTTCATTTCTTGTATCTTTCTCCGTCCCTTCATTCTGTCACGCTACCGTTTTTCGTATTGCATTCTGTAGGTTGTTATGCAGACTGGTGATGCTGAGCTGGAAATGAGAGGAAGATGTAGCGCTGGCCAGAAGGTGAGGGGCGTATTATTTTTACGCTAAAATGATTTCTCAGATGTTTACATTATTGGGGTTTTATGATAATAAGTCGATATGCGATGATTAATACAGAATACTTTAAGAGGTTATACTAGTTCTTTAAAGATTTATAGAAAGGGGAGGGATGAAGAGAGAATTCGATATCGTGAAAATTTTCTGAGAGAGATTATAGGAAGAAAAAACTTCCGGAATCTATTGTTTGTGATTCCCTCTTGCATATCAGTTTGTACTATGTATCATTATGTCAGACGAAGATTTAAGCATTGTCATGTCTTATATTTCAGGTTCTAGCTTCTCTGATCATAAGGCTCGCTTTGGCGGAGACATTTTGCTTGAATTGTGGAATACTAGCCCTAGACGAACCAACCACGAACTTGGACGGTCCCAACGCCGAGAGTCTCGCCGCAGCACTTGTCAGGTAACCAACGTGCACGACAAAGCTGATAATATATCCGGTCTGTGTATTGATCTTAATCGGTTATTTTATGTTTATAGAATAATGGAGGATAGGAAAGGGCAGGAAAATTTTCAGCTGATCGTGATTACTCACGACGAGCGCTTTGCTCACCTAATCGGTCGACGCCAACACGCCGAAAAATACTATCGCGTCGCCAAGGATGATTAGTACGATTGCTTTAATCGCCTCTAGATTCTGTCTACGTTTTTATTATTATTATTATTATTATTATTATTGTTATTATATGCAACTGAGTTTTTTTTTTTTTTTTTTTTTTTTTTCAGCCAGCACAGCATAATTGAAGCCCAGGAGATATTTGATTAAAGCTAATCATGTAAAGAACTGAATTAAAATCAAAGTGACCGTTTTGCTTGCTTTTCTGTGTATTTATTGTCTGAAATTTGAACGGTGAAGAAGCTGTCAATTTCTTAGACTAACAAAACTGTTGCTAAAATATTTGATTCTCGGAGTTGGTCTGTTGGTCTTATTCGAGAACTAGAGGGTCAATTTGGTTAGAGAACGTTTCTTGTACATTTCTGGTGGTGAAAGAGTGGCTGGTAGTGTACACGTAGATAATAATCTAATCTTCAACTCGTTGACTGGGAGGACAAAATGATGAGATTAGATTTGTTATGCCCATTATGAACCAACACAACATCTGGGACAAAATGCGTTTTCTTTGAGCATAAAACTTAATGAAGTGAAAGACAGGGCAAGAGGGAAATAGCCCATTGATTTATTGATGTTTAATTTGGTGGACGCTTGACAACCAATAAGGCAAAATGAAACAAACGAAGAATAAGAAGCAAGGAGGAATACATTATCACCTCTGCGGAAAGACTTATTCATCCATTTCGGCTCTAAAATCATCATCTTCTTTGTGCCGATCTCGTAGGAGTATTTTCCGCCGGAGAAGAAAGAAGAGGGAAGAAAAGGAATATGAGAGAAGTTAGGGCATTTGAATAATTGATTAAAAACATGTCCAAAAGTGGAATAAAAGCTTTTAAATGATTGGAATAAGTAGAAATTTCAGAGTTACCTCGTTTTTTAAAAAAAAAGTCATTCGGAAAATCTCACTTCTCATTCTTATTTCTCGAGAATACTTTAATTTGATAGTATTTCTCTTGTTTGAGTTTTATTTTACTTTTTTTTTTACTGTTTTATTTACTTTTCTTTAGTTTAATTGTTTACAATTTTATTCAAGCCGACAGCTATATTGCATGAAATTTCAAAAAATAAGGTATTTGTGAAATCATTGAAAAAATGGAGCTATTCAGAACTTTTCATCTTGGGCCTTGGAAAGCTTTTAAACAAAGCCCAATAAATGCCACTTTGACAAATTGGCCCAGTAAAACCGGGTTTAGAGGATCCAAAACCTTCAATAGCTCTACCCGGTATAGAACGTATTAACGAAGCCCTAAACGGTACTATATAAACAACTTCATTTTCCTTTCCCCAAGTTTGTTCGCCGCTCGTCGCTTCAAGCTTCTCAGTTCTGTCGAGCTCGTCAAAATGGTACTTCATCCATCGCCGGATCTATCTTTTACTTTGCTTGCGGACTGAATTTCCACGGGAATGCTTTGAACATTATAGAATTTAAAAAAAAAAAAAAAAAATCGCGTTTTAGGGTTACGGTTTTCAGGAAATTGGATTAGGTCTCGCTGCGTAAACGATTGCTTATGTTTTCTGTCATCGTTAAATTTTTTTTTATTCCGTGGCTTGTCGATTTCTTCTTCTTGGATATTAGTTACACGTCTATGATTTTGAATTTCTCAGCTAGGTTTTACAGTTTCTTTTCGATTTAGTATGAAAAAGTTTGACTTGAAGTGTATTAGTTTCGTCTGGATTAAGGTCAGGAGAGGCAGTGATTTCTCAGTTACCAGAGGAGCATATATTGAATCCATGAGAAAAAAAATTAGTTCATTGCTAGCCTTACTTTGAATGCTTTTGATATGCTGTTTAAAACTGTTTTCAATCAATTTAGGTTTAATTATTGTTAATGAGCACAATTACCACGAAATTCAGGTTTAATATCTGTGGAGGCTTTGTTTTCCTCGTGCTCGTATTGAAAAGTCATTTCTAAGGTTGATTTTTGTTTTTCTTTTGATAGAGCTACCATTTCAAATAATTGAGTGTTATGGTTGATTTTTTCCTCTCAGGTGAACGTGCCAAAGACCAAGAAGACTTACTGCAAGAACAAGGAGTGCAAAAAGCACACCTTGCACAAAGTGACTCAGTACAAGAAGGGAAAGGACAGTCTCGCTGCCCAGGGAAAGAGGCGTTATGACCGCAAGCAATCCGGTTACGGAGGTCAGACCAAGCCCGTCTTTCACAAGAAGGTATTTGAAATTTAGTATTCTTATTGCTGATAATTTGATATATATATATATATATATATATATATATATATATATATGTGTGTGTGTGTGTGTGTGTGATTCCGAAGAACGATATTAATGTGTTTGAATAACAGGCTAAGACCACCAAGAAGATTGTGTTGAGGTTGCAGTGCCAAGGTTGCAAACACGTGTCTCAGCACGCCATCAAGGTTCGATTAATTCCTTTTTTTTTTAATATATATATCAGTTTTCTCAGTGGTCGAGAAATTGGGTACTAAATGCTCTGGTATGTTGCTCGAATATTTTGCAGAGGTGCAAGCATTTTGAGATTGGTGGAGACAAGAAAGGAAAGGGAACATCTCTGTTTTAAGTTTTTCTTTCGATATTTTGAATTTCTTGTCGAAGCTGTTGTATTAGGAGGTTGGATTTGGTTTTAATTATTCTGAATGAGAGATTATTTTTTTGGCTTCCTTTTTAGTTGACGTTTCTTCTATTTTTCCAGTTGTCAGTTTGGAGTTTGAACTACAAGTGCCCCCCAAAAATTTCTAGCAATTAGTATCTTATTGATCTTTTACTACAACTTTACCATGATTTTCTACTAAAACTAAACCTGATGGTTTGAGACGTGCTTTGTTGGTGGCAAGTGGAATCGTCTGTTTTGGCAAAAATATATATGTATATATATATATATAAACTGCCAAAACCAGATGGATAGCTTTGGAATCGTCTGTTTGGGTAAAGGTCAAATTTCATGCAAAATAAGTTGTCTAGCATCAGTGTAGAAATGAAACAACAATTTACAAACTGCCTTCATTATTAATTTTGTAGTTCATTCCAAAATCTCAATTGGGACCCAAATACTCTAATACTCATCTTATGCGACTGACTCTAAACAATTCTGAAGCGTGGAAACACCTCGAGGCCATGGTTTGACGCCCGTCTCCTCCGAGATAGGGGATCATGGTCTCATTGTTCCTATAAATTGTATTCGACTTTAATTAAAATGGATTGTGCGAGTCACTATGAATTTTGAGTCTTTATATCCAATAAAATGCACTACTAGATCAACTAGTGATGATTCGCAATTAACTCCTGCATAGTATAGGCACAAGGTTGGTGAAGAACAAAGCTTCTCCAGGACCCTTGTGCACTCAATGCGGACATTTCTCTGGTTCTATTCGGCTTCTTCTTGTTACATGTCCACTTTGCCCGCGATTGCTAATAGGAAGTCACTGGCTTTGCCTTTGATACGGACTAGGTGGATTAGCAACTCCGTATTCCCTGAACTCTTATGCCGTGGCAACATCTTTTGTTATTTTCAAGGTTCTTGATTGGCCTACAATGCTTTAATAATATGGCCCGAGTTTTTGTATTGCTATTGTTAAGGCTATGGTGAGCTTTTTTTTTACCTTTGGCTCATATCACCACATCTATGTCAACCTAATCATTTTTTTCCTCAGGTAGATTAAGGACTCTCCTCCCTTCTGCTTCAAAGGAAGTTGAGATTATTAAGCGAGGTGAGGACCGCTCCTCATGGCAGTGAGCGGCGAGCGTCCGAGCGAGGGAGACAATCGTCGCTCTTTTACTGGTGGGCATTATTAATCGGTTGATTAATCTATATTTTAATCGTTTTTTTTGTCAAAATAAATAAGCGGTTAATTTTAACCAGTTATTTCATTGTTAACCGCGATTAACCAACGAGAAGAAAATAAAAAAATATATTGAAATTAATGGTTAATTGGTTAACCGTTCTTAAAAACACGATTAACTGATAAAATATCGATAACTGATTAACCATTTTGTCCTCTTTAAGTGGGTAGAAAATTTGCGAGCTAAGATTGGCGAGTGGAGGACCAAAAAGCGAGGTGCGATAGTGAGCGTCCAAGCGACTGAGGTGAGTGCCGGTCTTCGCTCAGTGAACGGCGAGGCAAGCGTCCGAGTATGGGAGGCGAGCATTGGTCTTTGCTAGGTGAGACGAGCACTCACGCGACGAGGGTTCATTTGATCCTGTTGATATGAACTTGTGATTTCTTTGTACTTCGAATGTTAGTTTTGAATGTTTTTTGGGTAAGAGCAAGGGCGGACTCAGGTGGTAGAGGGAAGATGCCTTGACCCCCACGAAACTCAAATTTTTGGCCAAAAAGTTTTAAGCCCAAGTTTTTTTTATCCGCCTCAAATTTTCTTGGTCCCCTTCTTAAATGGGCTGGGTCCACCACTGGGTAAGAGTGTCATTTGTCGTCGATAGCCTAGAAACTCTCATATTAGTAATATTCCAACCCATGAACTAGCCAATGTGATTAGAAAATATGATACCATCAAGCAAACTTGTGAATTTATACCAGCTGGATATCAGCTTAAACTTAAATTGTACCAAGGCAAAGGAACTTGACAACTAGCTTGACAAAGTAAACCAATATAATGTTGTTTATGTTTTGTAGATAAATCGTAAAATAAATAAAGTTGAGCATAACTATTCGACTCTCTAAGTTGTCCTCGGCGGCTGATATGAAAAGAGAAAATGACAAAAACCTCTCACTGTGGTTTATTAAAATGACACAAATATATTCTCAATGAGAATTCTAAATGACAAATTAATATCCATGTTTTTTTAGTTTTGTGGCACAACTTCTCTACATTTTATAAAAATGAGTATACGTTTTGTTATCAAATGCAAATATTTTATGTTCTTATAAAAAATAGTCCTCGATAGCACTTTTGACTTGTAAATTGTTTTTTTTCTTCATAACTTGCTTGAATAAATGGATTAATTTGTAATTATATATATTTAAAAATGTCACGTCTATTTAATTGATATCATAGTAACTCTTAAAATATGTCACGTAACATAACACACAAATTATATGATATATTTTTGTATTTAATGTGTATTGAACATGTAATAATAGAGAAATTTTATTTTCTAGACTTAATAGTTATTAAAATACCATGTTTAGACCCACTACTTAAAAAAAATATCAAAAATTGGACTTTTGTCATATTTTTGGACTAAAATACCCTTAAGTTTAAAATAAACCCTTCATCTCTCCGACAAGCTCCGACACTCTCCGACAAGTTCCGACAATGTTCGACAAGTTCTAAAAAATTTCCAATAAATCCTTCATCGGATTTTCCAGAAGTTCCAACACTCTCCGATAGTTTCCGACAAGTTCTGATTAAACACACCGAGAGATGAAGGGTTTATTTTAAACTTAAGGGTATCTTTGTCCAAAAGTGTGACAAAAATCTAATTTTAGATATTTTTTAAGTAGTAGGTCTAATTAAGATATTTTGATAACTATTAGGTCTAGAAAATTTCTGGACTTAATAGTTATCAAAATATCATGTTTCCAAAATTGGACTTTTGTCACATTTTTTGACGAAAATACCCTTAAGTTTAAAATAAACCATTCATCTCTCCGACAAGTTCTAAAAAATTTCCAATAAATCCTTCATCGGATTTTCCAAAAATTCCGACAAGTTCCGACACTCTCCGATAGTCTCCGACAAGTTCCGATTAAACACACCGAGAGATGAAGGGTTTATTTTAAACTTAAGGGTATTTTTTTTCCAAAAGTGTGACAAAAGCCCAATTTTAGATATTTTTTAAGTAACGGGTCTAATTAAGATATTTTGATAACTATTAGGTCTAGAAAATGAAATTTCTCTATGTATATATAGCTAATAATTCAGGAAGGGAAAGTAGATGTAAAAAAAAAATGTGCTTAAAATTCAGAAGTGCAATATAAAAACTGCGAGCAGTGTTATAGAAGTACCTTTGCATTCGATAACAAAAAGTATGATTTTGTCATTTTGATAAAAATACATAACCTTTTGTCACCAAACTAAAAACACGGGATATTAACATTCACATCGTTGAAAGCTAACTAATGGCAGATTCGTGCCATTTTAATAAAATTCGGAAAATATTTAAGTGATTTTCTGATATGCACTTCTCTTTCTGGGGCTGAACAAATAAATAAATAAATTTAATCAATAGTTACTTCCAAAGTTTAAACTATAAATACATAACTCGTTGTTTATTGGTAAGACGAAGAAAACAAATTACAAAATAGTAGAGATGGCTAAGGAGAGGATGAGGTATTAGACTCTCATTTTATACCAATCCAATGCCCAGAATAAAAAAAAAAAGGTAAAAAAAAAACTTTGAAACCAACTGAAAATGAGCAAGCAACTAAAAACCCTACAACACTTGAATCCACAAATCGTTTTTTTTTTTTTTTTATATATTGCCTTTTTCTCTCATTCTTTCTTCCAATTGGAAACCTAGAAAAAGAGATATTAAGAAACAAACAAAAAATTCACTCATGTTTTTTAAACTGCCAATTTTTCGTGGGGACTTAATCCTGGTACTTCATCTCGGACATGAGGAATCCGGGCATGTCGAACGAGCCCGAGAACTTCTCAACGTCAACCTTGAGCTCTTCAATGTCCTTGTTGTTGACCAATCCCTTGTTGAAGTCCTTCAAAAGCTTTCCGTGCTCTTTCTGGATTTTCAAGGTCAAGGTCACGGCTCTGTGAAGGAATTCCGCGATCTGCTCAAAGTCCTTCTCAACCAAACCCCTCGATGTCATCGCCGGAGCACCTACCCAATCACATGATCGTTTCAAATTCAGTAAAGAAAACCAAAAAACAAAGATCCAATTTAATGCAATTTTCAACAAGTCCTTACCGATCCTAACTCCACCGGGAGCCAAAGCACTGCTATCGCCAAACACGGCATTCTTGTTAACTGTGATGTTGCAGAGATCGCACAGCTTCTCGACCTTGTTCCCTGTTGGAATCATCGCAACAAATCAATGAAGCATGGTTTTCATTTATTTTTAATATTATCTTTATAACCATGATGTCCGGGTTAAAACGCCTTTACGACTAGACCAACCCCTCGGAGTTGGCATGTTTTTATTTATTTTTAGGGCTAAACATCGGGTATATCATATATCCTTACCAGTCAACCCAATCATCGCAGAAATCAATGAAACATAGGTGTCCGGGTTAGACCCGAGTCACCTAGCATGTTTATATTGTTTATAAAACTTTGAGCATATCATATATTCTTACCAGTCAAACCAAGAGGCCTGAGATCCCACAAGACGAGGTGGTTCTCGGTCCCGCCGGTGACGAGCTTGTAGCCCTTTGAGACGAGGTACTCTCCGAGGGCGACGGCGTTGGCCTTGACCTGCTTGGCGTAGGCCTTGAAGCCGGGGCTCATGGCCTGCTTCAGGGCAACGGCCAAGGCGCCGATCTGGTGGTTGTGGGGCCCGCCCTGGAGAGACGGGAACACCGCGAAGTTGATCTTGTCCTCGAAGTCGTACACCGCGTCCTCGGGCTGGCCTTTCTTCGCCGGCTTCGGACCCTTCCTGTAGAAGATCATGCCCGCCCGTGGGCCCCGCAGACTCTTGTGGGTCGTGGTCGTCACAATGTCGCAGTACTCAAATGGGTTCGCGGCTTCCTGTGCCGCAAAGAAAAAAAAACACACACACAGACAAATGTTAAAGCCGATGAAAAACCAGATCTATCGATGTAATTCACCATGGAATACAAAGCTTCGAAGTCCAAACGTTTGGATTTCTTGCAAGAGTTTCCGAAAAATCATTGTTTAAGCTAATTAGAGATTCGAATAAATGAAACTCGAAAGAAGTAGATTTAAAAGTGGAATTTAACATGACACACCGACACATTTAGCCATATCCTTAGATTACCACCTAGATCTTCAGTTTTCAACAAATACCAATCAACACAGAGAAACAAGCTAAAAACGAAAAAAAATTCAGCGCCTCTGCATCAATTTCCAAACGTTTGAATTCCATGCAAGAGAGCCATTTATTTAAGCTAATTCGAACAGAACATAAGAAAAAATCAATCAAAACGTAAATTTCACAGTAAAATCCAACAAATCAGATCTACGCATGTCATTTTACTAAAAACCATATCAATCACCAAATCTGCAATAAACATCATCAGCATATTGTTATCAACAACACAGATCAGCCACAGAATGATTACCTCAGCGGCAACAAGGCCACTAATGTGAGCCATGTCGCAGAGAAGCAGCGCTCCGACCTTGTCAGCCACGGCACGGAACCTCTTGTAATCCCAATCGCGAGGATAAGCGCTTCCACCGCAGATAATGAGCTTGGGACGGAAATCCAGAGCCTTCTCTTCAAGCTTGTCGTAGTCGATGAGCCCAGTGGCCTGGCTAACCTTGTACGGAAGGCTCTCGAAGTAGATCGAGGTCGCCGAGATCTTCTTCCCGCCGGAGGTGTAGTAGCCGTGGGTGAGGTGGCCGCCGGAGGGGAGATCTAGCCCCATGATCCGGTCGTGCGGGTTCAGAACCGCCGTGTAGGCCGCGAAGTTCGCCGGACTTCCAGAGTACGGCTGAACGTTGACGCCCCAGCGCGTGGGGTCGCAACGGAAGGCTTGGAGAGCGCGTGAGCGACAGAGGTTCTCGATCTGGTCGATGAAGTCGTTTCCTCCGTAGTAACGGTTTCCAGGCATTCCCTCGGAGTACTTGTTCGTCAGAGCGCTTCCTAGGGCTTCCATCACGGCGAAGGAGGTGAAATTCTCCGACGCGATGAGCTCGATTCCGCGGCATTGCCGGCGCTTCTCCTTCTCGATCAGGTCGTGGATCTCCGGGTCCACCTCCGTCAGAGGCGTGTTTCCCCAGCTTGATACGGAATCCATGGCTGAAGAGAGAGAGAGAGAAAGAGATAAATGTTAATGAGAGAGAGAGACGAGAAAGAAGGGAGCGCAGGGAAATGGAGAGACGAGCGGTGGAGTTTATAGGAGTTGAGCGGTGGTTCGTGCTTTAATTACTATTTTGCCCTTATGTTTGGTGGGGGATTTATTTAATTTCCTTGGTGGGGGTGATGTATATTAATTTAATATTGCATGTATGTATGTAATGCAATCAGATTTGGTGTACTCTAATTACACCAAATTCTAATCACTAACTATGTATAAAATATTTCATGGCGTTTCTTGCTCAATGACGATTTTGCCCTTCTATTGTGGTTTTTTTATTCTATATTTATTCTCTTTTCTTGGGTGATGTATACGAGATTGCATGTCCGTTGTTTTTATAAAAAGGAAATTACATGTCGGTTGTAGAAATGAAATAGTAAATTCGATTTACTAATTTTATTTTATGAAGATAGTTATTCTTAAATTGGTCGTTATTTCCTCAGAGTAGAGTATCTAAAAAAAGTTTTTTTTTTTTTTTTTTTTTTTTGTCTTTGGTCTTAGAATTTAATATTTCTTTCTAGAGTTTAATTTGAGTAGTGTGTTGTGTGGTGGTGTGTTTCATTGAATTTTTTTTTTTTTTTTTTTTTTTTTTGTAAAATGTTTGGGGTGGGGATTGGTGGTGGTGGTTGAGTGAGGGTTGGTGGCCAGGTTTACGACCACTAATGATTTGGGTTTCCTTTTTGCCATATGTTCATTTTTTTTCGAATCCCTGGTTTAACTTTCAGTACTCATAGTCTTTGGCCATGATGGCTTATGAAAACTTTGTGTATGTAATAGAATTATAGTAACCATGGTCCATGGCTGATTTAGCTGTTGGTAATTAATAAAGAAGGTACCTCTTGTTTCAATATATATATATATATATATATACCATGATTAAAGTTATCTCAAATGCGTTATAAAATGAATAAATGACATTAGTAATAGTCTTCGAACTCTCAAATATATTTTAAACTTTTGTTTTTTAGGGTCCTTCCGTCAAATTTTAATAATGATATTACCCTCCTTTTTAATATTTTTTTTCGCTATGTACTTTCTTTAATATTATATCCTATATTTTAATAATTTCATTTTGTTTCCTGGTATTCACGATCAGAACTCCCACACTTCAAGACCAAGAAGACAACATCAATCTGATAAATAAAAAAATTATATAAAAAAAAAAAAAAAAAAAAAAACACTACATGAAATCTTCACAAAAATCTCCTCTGCCATCCAAAACCAAACAACAACAACGAATCGTCATTAATCTCCAATAACATACCCACAACAAGCTTAATCACACAACAAAATTGTGGCTGTGGCTGTGGCTCAAAGTCAAACTATAACATAGAGTGTTTAAGTTTTCATTAATCAAGCTTGTGAGATTAGGAAGTAAAAAAACTCCAACTAGAAGCAACGACGATTGGCATTTCAACTGATTCGGTTAGGTCTCATTGATGCATTTCGTCGAACACCTTGCTTACCTGGTTCGGCGTCGAAGGAGTCGAAGAGTTTGGGAAGAGAGACATGCTGCGACTCTGCGAGATTCAAGGTCTCGCCGGAGAAAGACGGAGACGAAGAAGAAAAGAGAACGGATGATAGATGTTTTGTGAAGGACTAAATATGTAATGTTTGTT
This sequence comes from Urtica dioica subsp. dioica, assembly GCF_054948205.1. Classification (NCBI taxonomy): domain Eukaryota; kingdom Viridiplantae; phylum Streptophyta; class Magnoliopsida; order Rosales; family Urticaceae; genus Urtica; species Urtica dioica. The sequence continues at coordinate 40,136,569 of NC_142761.1, forward strand.
GTATATGTATGTATATTTTAATATAATTATTTTATTTGCACAAAAAAAAAAAAAAAATCTACAGGATGACATATTTATTTGTGTGAGAGTAGGGATGGCAACGGGTACGGGTAAAACCGGGTACACCTATTCCGTTACCCGTACCCGCTATAATTTTTTACCCGTTATCCGGACCCGTTTACCCGGATTTTGATACGGGCCGGGTAATGGGGATACCCGCCGGGTAAGCGGGTTAAAAATATTGGACCCGTTACCCGTTTACCCGGTTTAAAAAAGGGTAGCGGGTCGGGTAGACCCGCTTACCCGTTTATAAAATAAAATCCATCAACAATTTAAAGTTTTAAAAAAATAAAATTTAGGTGAAAAAATATCAAAGTGCTATTACAATATAAAGAACATTAAAATTCAAAATAAATAAATAAAAAATACAAAAGAAGTATTCATTGCAAATTGATCATCTTGATTGTAAATTTTGCCATCTTCATTGCAACGCTATCATCTTTATTGCAACATATAAAAATTTATTATCTTTTTAAATATTTAAAAGTTAACGGGTCGGGTCCCGGGTAACCGGGTACGGGATGACTATTCCGTTACCCGTACCCGGACCCGCTAAAACCTTAACGGGTATTACCCGTTTACCCAAAAAGAACGGGTATTACCCGACCCGAATAAATCGAGTAACGGGCCGGAACGCGGGTAACGGGTCAAATTGTCATCCCTATGTGAGAGGAAGATTTAAATAATTATAATTTTTTGTTATTTAATTTTATTTCATTTATCTTCAATTGTTTTATAAGATTATAGAATTACCTTTTTTTAAGGCATCACATGAGAAAAGCATGTCAAGATAGCCGACGGATTTTTTCAAAAACTAGACGAAAGGATCAAAATTGCTAAAAAAAACAGTATGAGTATCATTAAAATAAATTTGAGAATTTGAAGACCGCGATGTTACAAATGTCATAGTTGAGGAGATAAAAATGTCATTTATTATTGTAAAATTATGTTTTAAAAAAATTGCATTATAAAATTATGTTATAATCTCGTCCACACTTATTTATACAGTCATGGTTCAACCTATTTATATTAGAAAATTGCATATTAAGATGTACGGCATATTTTGTATTAGGATAAATTACAGGAATACCCCCTCAACTTTGGGCTCGGTAACAAATTGCCCCCTCATCTAAAAAAAACCACAAAAAATTACCTGAACTTTGGTTTTCTTCGAGTTTCACCCCTTCTGTCAACTTTTATCAGTTACCATCCATCAAAAAGGCACGTTTTAGGCACGTGAGATCTCAGTTGAGGTTCTAATGGTATTTTTGCCATATCAAATGTATTCTCATATATGTTTATATCATTAAATTCATTTAAAATCATTAAAATATTAATTCCATTTTGACTTTAAATTGCTTCGTTCATTTTAAATCATCTTTATGCCTGAGAACTGCATCAGGAGCTTCTGTGGCCACGCCGGGTATTGCGGCCACACTTTGCCCACATCAAATCGCCGGAGCAAAAATCCTCCAGCCTATACCCTTCTTTCCTCTTCTCATTCTTCACTATCTGGAACCCATAACCATACCCACCGATCTGTGTCGCCGGATGGTTCGGCTATTTCAAGAGCTCCGGGTTTTCCAAACCTCACTCGAGCTCTTTGAGGTACGCCACATCGCCCGGGTCCGCGATGTAGGAGACCGGTCAGAGATGGAGGGAAAGAATGAGAGAGAAAATGAAGGCCATAGAAAGCTTGTGTCGGTCTTCCATGGCGGAGATCTGGGGAATGTTCTCGCATGGTCGGTGATGGAGGATAAATTACAAGCTTCTCGCATGGCGTCGGAGTTTAATTTTATAGTATTTAGATATTTAAAAAAAAACCTCTCTCTCCGTTTAATAGATTTATCCAAATATGAAGATTTTCTTTATTTTTTATTTTGAAACTCACCACATTTGATGATGTAGCACATCATAAAATCCTGGGCATTAGACAATCAGATTAGCTTTTATTTATTCAAGTTTATGGTTGATGTTGTTGCATATTATACAATCCTGGGCATTATTTATAATCAGATTCTTATGCTTGTGGAGAAACGCCATTGAGATCTAACCACTCATTAAACACGACCTCCTTAGATCCTACGGCACAGACTCTTTTCCAATGACCTTGCGGCCGGCGAGTCTGCACACGCAGCTTGGACTTCTCTTGGAGCATGACAAGATTTTTAAGCAGTGCTATTTGTATTGTAGATCTGAGCGCGGTTGGTGCTGAAACAAGAAGATAATGTTGAGGATAAAAACGAGGATGACGATGAAGTGTGCCTTGGTTCAGTGGATTTTAGGACCAAGTCTCTGACGAGAATCCCGACGAACGGACAAGGATCCATGGCTTTTAAGTTTTCCAGAGAGAGAGAGAAGAAGAAATAAAAAATAAAAAATTAAATTTAAAAAGAAAAAAAATGCTATGAAAACAAAGATGAGAGAAAGGGCATAATGATAATTTTCCTCATTCGAAGTCTCACGTGCATTTTTTATGGATGGTAACTGATAAAAGTTGACAGAATGGGTGAAACTCGCAGAAAACCAAAGTTCAGATAACATTTTGTGGTTTTTTCGAGTTGAGGGGGAAGTTTGTTACCGAGCCTAGAGTTGAGGGGGTATTCTTGTAATTTATCCTTTGTATTATTATAAGTGAAAATAACGCATATATACCATGTGTTTTAGTGAAATATCGAGTTTAATATTTGGTTTTTTAAAATGTCGAGTTCACACCATTTGTTTAATTAAAATGATGAAATTATACTTTGAAATTGATAACAGTGTCACAAATCTCCATTTCATTTATATTAACTCTAATATAAGAAAAACCTAATCAAATCAAAACCAGTACCCTAACTTCTAAATTCTCAATTTCGAAATAAAAATAACCTTAAATTGAGATTAAATAATAAAATTCATATCTCTCAATAAATGATGACTTGATTCCGTGTTCGAATTGCAACTCTGAATTTTGGATTCTCTGTTAGAATCTATGATTTTGATGACTATCAATTGTTGATTTTTACCTCTTTACATTTTTTTGTGTTCTTCACGATTAAGAGACTGTTGTTTATTTTTTAGTTTTTAAATAAATTACATATATGACACGAATGAATAAAGGTAATTGATGTTTACATATAAATATTATAGTCAACGTCAATGAAAAGTCAATAAAAATTAAATAAAAAGAATATTTGTGTCACTGTTGTATATTTCATGGTATAATTTCGTAATTTTAGTTCAACAGATGGTATGAACTCGACATTTTTTAAAACCAATGATTAAAGTTGACATTTCACTAAAACACAAGGTATATATGTGTCATTTTCCCCTTATTATAATGTATTGAGAAATTATATGATATAAAATGTATACCATTATAAACTTAAATTTTAACTTAATTTTGTTGAAAAAAATGCAAGTGTTTTTTTTTTATAAAAAAAGTTAACGATTTTTTAGATCTGGAAAGGAGAGATAGAGAGAGTAATCTGAAGTATCAAATATCAATTTAAAAAAGTGAAATAATTTCCTGTAAATATGAAAATAAATTCAAAATTTTGTGATTAACGAATAAAATCATTTTTGAAAATAAAAGAAACGTGTAATCTTGAATGAAAGACAAAACTGATATTTTGATATGTTGTAAAAAAAGTCACATCAGCGTTATGGTTATTTTTTTAAAGAATCTAAAATGTTGGCTAAAATGAAAACTTAACGTTTGGAATGGATTAATTAGTTATGATTTTCTTAATTATAAAGGTATATTTATAGAATGTATCTTTTGATACGTAAGAGATGGTGCAATATTATTGGAGTAGAACTATAACAAAATTAACACAAAATAGCAAAATCATAACAGTCTCGTCGAAGTATCCTATTCCCAAATAGGATACCAAATACATGAGCACGACAACAAATAAACGTGAAGATAAAGCGGTTTGTCTATAGCAACTCGTCATTCACACTAAAGATCTCAAAAATGTAAGTGCGTGGACACGAGATTTCACAACTCAAGTTTTTTTTTTTAATAGAACGGATTTTCCATTAAAATTGGGTAAAAAATCCATAAATACAGGATAAAGACACCTTAGCTCATGGATCACCAAGACCTAAGTCGAAGTGGATCTAACACTAAGTTCCGGTAAAAGCACGTATGTGCAAACTTCCGACAACAGGAAGGATTACAAGCACGAATAGAGCACACAAGAGGCTCGTTCAAAAACCCAAAGATTGGCGATGGAAAAATCCAACCAACCTCGGTCCGATAGCCACGAACAAGATGGCTCTTCAACCTGCATAGATCAAAACCTAACAGGAAATCCACTACGGGAAAAGGAGATGCGGCTACCCCGACTCCAAAGCAAAACATAACACAACAGTACCAATTTAACTTCCTACAAGCAAAGAAAGGATAAGCAAGACAATGGAAAAGCAAATAACAAAAACAAACGCTTAAACCGAGGAAGCCATCCACAAAAAAGACCCAACTCAGATATGCCACCACACGCAATCCAGGCTCCCCACGAAGCCTCAGAAGGCGAGGACCACCCGAGAGAGAGAACCAACGCCGGTGGAAACAGCCAGGCGCCAAGAGCCGCCGCTTCCGTGAGCCCGACGTAGTCAGTGGTCGCAGAGCAGGAGCCCGCCGCCGCGCAGCGTCGACGAGATGGTAGGGTCGTCCCGAGACCCGGCGAGAGGTGCTCGATACGTTCTTCAGGCGGGAGGTTAAGGAGTCGCTCGAGACGCTCGTTGTGACGAATCCGAGGCTGAAGAATCTCGACTTCCTCGCCGGAGCGGATAAGCTCCGGATCTTGGTCCTTCGCGGCTGCGGTGACGTGCTCGAGAACATCGACACCATGGCTGAGCTCGACTCGTTGACTGTTCTAGAAGTCTCCGGAGCGACACGCCTGAGTAGATTCCCTGACGGTTTTTTCGAGAAGACGACTCGGATCCGGAGCCTGAACCTCGCCGGGTCTCGGGTTGAGTGGCTTCCTTCCCTGTCGTTCGAGAAGCTGATCTTGCGGGGCGAGAGCCGGGGTCGAGAAACGAGGCGGCGTAAGGACTCACCGGCGGATCTAGAACGGTGGAGGCGTGTGAGCTCGGCGGGCTGAGAAACCAGAAAGGTGGAGATACACGATAGCAACGCCAACTCCCGTGAGGAATCGCCCTCCCCCCCGGACCAGAGCCGTGACAGTGACGGCGTCCGAAATCCAGAGGGGCGGCGGCAAGGAAAACTTAGGGTTTTCAGAAGAAAAACTTTTCGGGAGGCAGAGAGAGAGAGTCTTACAAATTCTATGCTTCGTTTGTTTGTTTTTTACTTAATGACACGTAAGTCGGAAGTCCATTTCACAACTCAAGTTCAGAGCTATTAATGCTTTCTACTATTAGGGTGTATCTCTCAACTACATCTCAATTCATATGGTCCCTTCAATACTTTTGTACATGGGCATTGGTAATACCGTTTGTTCTTATATTTTATATGTACTGCTCTTATGTTTATAACCTAATACAATATAAAAAGAAATTGCTTCAATTATTATTATTTGATAAGTTTTTTCAAATTTTTCACCAAAAACTTAATTTGACAAAAAATACTACTAAACTACTTGGATAAATACAATTTTACCTTCAACATTTTATGTCAATTGTTGACATAGATGTCAACAATAGATGTCGATTGTTGACACTTATGTCAACAAACAAAAAACTCAAAACTCACAAATGTCAATAATATATGTCAATTGTTGACATCTATGTCAATAATAAATGTCAATTGTTAACAAAATATTGAGGGTAAAATTGTATTTGTACAAGTAGCTTACTAACATTCTTTTACTAAATTAAACTTTTGGTGAAAAATTAAAAAAAGACTTATTAAATCGTGATAGTTGAGACAGTTTTTCTACAATATATTGAAGGATCCATACGTCAAGTTACTTATTTTGTATTGCTATAAATAATGGATTGATGTAAATTTATGTAAATTTCTTAGTTATACATAATTTCTATTGCAAACTAGACAAATTTAGCCAAAAATGAAAATCAATATTTTATAATTTTCATATGACAATCTCACTAGTTTCTTTATGATGTTTTTATAAAAGGGTTATATAGCTATATAGTCACCCAGCAAAAGCGATTTTGGATTTGGCCATCATTTGGTTAATTTCCGGTTAATAGCCACACCCATTTATTTATAGTATAACAAAATACCAAAATGACATCAACTGTTCCCGACCATTTAATTACATACCGAAAATAAAAAAATTTAAAACAAATATACGGATAATAACTAGATATTAATTAATAATGACAAATATTTAGTCAGTAACTGCTCCCGCTATTCAAGGGAAGAAAATTAAAAGACTTTAATGAGATAACACGCAACCTCTCTCTCACAATCTCACCGCTGAAAAAAAAAAGAAAAAAAAATCGCTCATTTCTCTGCCCCAAAACACACGACGAAGAAGAATAATCCCGAAGTTCAATCGCCAGCTCCGATGAATATTCAAGAAAATAAGAACCCCAGGCGCGCAAATTTCTGCAGTTATCGAAAGAAGAAGACGACGGAAATTTACAGAGAACAAATTCAAGGTATTTTCCCAAGTTTTTGTTCCAATTTTTTTTCCTAAAATGGCGATTCTACCATTTTTGCTCGGGATTTTCTGAAAAACTGTTTGTTTTTGAACTGATTTAAAAAAAACTGTTAATGAGGCATCACCGAAGTCGGAGCGAAGGAGGATCGGGATCTGACGCCGGTCCTGGGTTCTCGTCGAGCAAAAGTCTAGCCACCGTGATTCGAGGTTGTTACATGGTCGGGATTGCAAAAGCCTGCGAGAAGGCTCCGACGCCAAAGGAAGATGGGTCGGTGATTTGCGTGACGAGGAAGATGAGTTTCAATGGTTATTTTGTTGTACAAAATAGGGTGATTCGATTTTGTTCGGAAGGTGTATATTCGTGTACGTGTAAATACAAAGCATATTTACAGTATATCCGTGTAAAAACAAAACATATTTACAGTATATCCGTGTAAATAAAAAGCATATTTACAGTATATTCATTGTAAAAACAAAGTTTATTTACAGTATATTCGTGTATATAAACTGAAAAAAAAATTGGAAATATTTTGGAAGACAAAATAATATCAATAAATGGAAGACAAAATAATATCAATAAATGAAGAATATATTTACAGATTTTATCCATAATGAATTGCCACGAAAATAGAAACTAATTAACTAAAGTCAACGCTGAAAACTTCCAAATATATAACAATAAATGCGCTGAAACTTTCAAAATCTGCTGGAAAATTCAAATTTCAAATTTGAAAACTTCTCTATTCGGTTTCATTATTTGATTCGAAATTTGAAAAAAAAAACTGCCTAATTAAAAAAATCTGCCGAATTAAATAAGGGCAAATGTGTAAATCTAATTCAATTAATAAGCTGACACGTAAGAAATATGACTATTTATAGGAAATTAACGAAATGTTGGCTAAAACCAAATTGTTAGTGTTTAAGATGGATACGCAGCCAATTATTTGTTTATAAAATGGAGCCGACTATGTAATCGACATTTTAGTCATTAGTTTATTCCTTAATTGTTGCTAAAAGTTAGGTCTCCGGGAAAATCTTTCGTAGAAAATGATTATGGATTCCTATCTAGCAAGAAATAAAACTAAAATACCTATCATGAATTATACTTTTCAAGGTTGCAAGCTTTTGACCAGCCATTTCACTCCATGCAAGTAAACTTTGACATTGCAATGTTGGTTTCATTCTAAGGATGTTAGGTACGTGAGGCTTAACTTTATGTGATTGCAAGAGATTGAGACTGGATTTTTATCTAAAAGGAAAAAATAAAAATTATTCTACTTCGTGAATTCATAATGAATGAAATTGCGTCGATATAAAGATTAAGAGATACCAAATCTATCAATACTAACCCGTTGGTACTCTATTGTCCAACACTCTTACGTTTGTATTTTTCACGTTTCTTTTATCATCAATTCCTATTTGCTAATTACGGTCATGGTTATTATTATTGTCTTTATTTAAGGGAAATAGATAGGGATCTAAGCGCACATTATCCTACCATTTATGCAAAAGAAAGGAGACATGCACTCACTCACACGTCCCAACAACAACCAATTGAAACAAAGATTTTTATGCTAGCCAACAAAAAAAAAAGATTAATATTATTATTTTAGTATTTGGTGAAGGAATGGTGTCCTCACTATGTCACTTTTTGGAGTTGGTGGTACTATATTTATATATTTTCATTTTTATAAAATAAAAGAGTTGGTGGGTGATAGCTACGAGTGTACTTTTTTCTAATCTAGTTTAGACTTTAATTGTTTTTTTTTCTTTCTAAATACTTGTGATTTTCAAGCTAAATACCAAAGTGGGTTGGTGATGGGTTTGGTAATGAGGGTAAATACGTGATTTCACAATTGCCAACTCCGGTGGATGTGGACGGCTTCCTCCCTCACAACACACAAACACATATGCCGAAATTCACTAACCCCAATTTCTGAGCTGTAAAGTTTAAACACACGGCTGACTAAACATAAATTCTAAATCCAACACATGCAATCTTTTGTTAATTAATAAAGAGAAATTTGTTGGAATGTGTTTACAAGACTAAGTTTTAAAATTTTCAATATATAAACCAAATTTCTAATACAATTCTTTCTCTATACTCTATAGGTGTGCCTTATCACATGAATCTTAGCTTATGTGGTTTCTCTTCTTCTTTGACCTAAAAAAAAGGTCATAATTCAGTAAGAGAAAAGTGTTAGATCTTTGCTCAAAAAGATATTTGTTAGAGCATGTGTGATAAAACATGAAATTGAAGATTTAAAGTGCAGATAAATCTTAAAAATTATGTATATATTTCCATTTTTATAAATAAAAAAAAAACCTTTTTTTTTATTTATATTCTTTCGCTATAAAATAATGTGTTCTTTGCTTAAATTATCAAGTCAATTTTCACCAAAAATGTATCTCCACCCACGACTCACCATTGCTCTATTCAAAAGATAAGAACAATAAATTTTTAGGCTTTTAGAAGATTTCGTGAAGCTCTTTTGTACCTTTTAGTAAATAGGGAATTTCCTTTCATTGAAAGGACATACACATATGTCACATACGGATATTGTTTCTTTATTAGTTGTAGAGACTACTCCACCTTCATGACTCCACCTAATGCAAGAAAAATAAATTATTATAATAGTATTCACGAAATTCGTACGATATCCATGTAGATTATTGACTTTGTTCCCGAAAATATATGAAGGTGTTGGATCTTAAGCTTCTGAGTAGTGATTAGATTGATGTTCTCCTTAAGAACGTATCTTATGAGGACAAAATAAATTACATTTTGATGATTCTCGACTCTTCTATGGTTGAGGCGGATAGGATTGTGTGGCATTTCATTGAAGATAGATTTCGAACGATTTATTGTGATGATGTGAAGTGTGTAGAATCATCGAAACAATATGATCCACAACAATGCATTAGGTACCCCGATTGACCTCATTAGTTGGTCGATAAGTTAACCAAATCTTCAGTTAGATTTTGCATTACAAGCAGCTTACATTGTTCCTTCTTTCGGTCCCGAGGTGATGGAGGCTATGGCTATTTTGCATGGTTTGAAGGCAGCTAGGTGAGACGACTACATGAAGATTTGGTTCAATCGGATCTTGAAAATGTGGTAAATCTTGTAAAAAATAAGACTAAGCCAACGAACGAAGTAGGCATTGTTATCTCTGATATTCTCTTACTTAGTCTTGAGTTTTTTTTTTCATTTTGAGATTCCACCCCGTGATTGTAATATTATAGCTCAAACTCTATAAGAAAAATTTGCTTTTTTTTTTTTTTTTTTTACGATGGTGTAATTTGGACCTCTTATTTCCTATCGGAAGTTGAAAATGAGGTTTTGACAGATTTTCCTGAATGGAAGTGGTATGCGGACATGTTTCTCAAACCAAACAAAATGTAAAAATATTAAGTAATCACGAGCTTCTCAAATAGTTTATATTTCCACATTTTTTTTTTCTCACGAGTTACTTTCTTATTTAAATATTTATAATATGTTTCGAATCATATTATACCATAAAATTTTAGATTATAACGTTTTTTATATGAGTTATAGTCACAATTAAGACAAAATTTTCTGTAAATAAATTATTTATTGAAAATATAGTATGTATACTTGCATGTTTTCTTTCTCGATGTGTATCTATTGCAAATGTCAATACCGATCAACGTTCTCTGGTGTTTATAGACAACTATATATATTATAACTTTGGACGTGGAAGTAACTCATAATTCTTTATCAATTTATGTAGATGCAGCAATCTTTTTCTTAATAATGCAGATGACACTTCCAAACCAATATTAAAAAAAAATTCCATTATATAACCCACACTTATAAACATATTCTTTGTAAGCGAATCGTTTGGTTAGATGCCACTTTCAAGTTTCAACCAATACGTAATTGTATATGCTACTTAGGAATGTGGAATCTTATATTCAAAAATTAAATAAATGTAGAATCTTATTACAATAGAATGTAAAATATTATGAAACAATAGTATGGGCATAAGGAAGTAGTGAGATATAGCGGCATTAACAACTACTTAAAAAAAAAAAAAAAAAAAAAAAAAAAAAAAAAAAAAAAAAAAAATCAACTTAGCTAAATAACAGCAGATCTCTCTCTCTAAAAAAAGAAGCGCCTCTCTCTCAAGAAAAGAGAACAGAAAACCCTAGTTTCGTCAGCCGCCGCCGCCTCCTGGGCTCCGGCCTGGGAGGTCGGACGGTTGCTCGCAAGGTGTGCCAGCACGGCCTCGTTTCAGCTCGGCTCGGCCCCGGTTCAGCTCGGCCTCGGCTCAGCTCCCCCCTCCTCCGCCGATCCAGACGCCACGCCAGATCCACCACTACCGTCGACGCCAGATCCGCTACCACCGTCGACGCCAGATCCGCCAGATCCGCCACCGATGCAGACGCCAGATCTTCTGCTCTCGCATAGGTGTCGAGAAGTCGGTCTCTGTCTGCATCGAAGCCAGGGCTTCGCGGTCGCTTCCGCTTGGCTTCTTCGGCAACGCCCTCCGTTTCTCCGTCGTCTCTCTCGACGGCGACGAACGGTTCAGACTCGCTCTCCTGACTCGACGGATCCACAACCTTGCTCGGAATCTACGCCACCTCCGTCGACGCAGATCCCAAGCTGCGAGGCAAGCGATTCGGGATCATGGGCTCGAGGAGACTCGAGGCGTTCGGGTCAGCCGTGGCGAGGAGACTCGAGGCGTTCGGGTGCGAGATCTCCTGCTATTCGAGGACTCCTAAGCCATGTTTTTCCGTCGTACCGGTTCTTCTCCAGCGCCAGAGAGCTGGCGGCGAACTCCGACGCGCTGCTTTGCAGCTGCAGCCTCACGGAGGAGACGCGCCACGTGGCGGACGAAGAGCTGTTGACAGCGCTGGGGAAGGGTGGGGTGATCGTCAACATCGGACGCTGGGGAAGGGTGGAGTTTTTCGGGGGCAGAAATGGTCGGATCTGCCGGTTTGGTTGTGTTGTGCCTCTTGTTTTTTTGTGTTTTTATTTAGTTATGCTTTATGTTTTTAGGCTAGTTAGCCCATGTTGCGTTTTGTTTGACTTGGTTTATCTTGGACACGGATTAGCCGTTGTCCACTATCCCGTTGTGGATTTCCTGTTAGGTTTTGATCTATACAGGTTGGAGATGCATCTTCTTCGTGGTCAGCAAACCGAGGTTGAGTGGATCTTTCCATCAACCAATTTTGGTTTTGTTGAAAGAGCCCTTTGTGGGCTCAATTATTGTGCTCGTTGTTCTTCCACTTGTCGGAAGCATGCACAAAACGTGCGATTACCGGAACTTAGTGTTAGTTTCACTTCGACTTAGGTTTGAGGTGTTCCATGTACTAAGGTGTTTTTCTCATGTTTTGATGGGTTTTTGCCCAATTTTAATGGAAATTCCGTGACTTTCAAAAAAAAAAAAAAAAAAAAAAAATCAATATTAATTTCAATTACATAAAAATAAAATTTACAACTAAACTAATTGACCCCACCATGCACATGGTAACATTCCGGTGGTGCTCTCCTCATCTGTGATTACAGTGGACCACGTTATTGTCCGCTTCTTTTCCTTCTATTTAATTTGCGTTTTGTTTTTATTTTCTCCAATCCCCCCACCGACGGCTTTTATTTTTTTCATTTTTTTTTCCAAATCTCATTTATGATATTTTTTGAGATCTCTATTTTTTGAATCAAAGTATTTTGTTTTCAGACAGATTTTTGAGATCTGAATGAACGGTGATGGAGATCTTACTCCATCTTTAAATATGATCACAACCGCACAAAGTGCTAATTTAGATGTGGGCCTCAATATCAGCGAATTTGCAACACCTTGCTTTAAATACCGCGGTTTAATGACTAGCGTCGACAAATGACAAGTACATTACATGCACCGATTCGAGCAAAAAAAAAAAAAAAAACGTTTAACAATTATCTATTGTTTTTTTTTTTAAGGCAGCTTTGCTGCAGTGGGGATTAAACCCACGTCCTCCACACAGGAGGTGGTGTGGAATTATCTATTGTCAATAAAATCTAAGATAACAAAAGGGTGGATATTTTGTTTGCATAGAGAAGCTCCATTAATTCAACTCACTCAAAATACAGAGAAAAATGAATTCTACAAGACTAGAGCACAACAAAAAATTGGTTAGTATAAAATAGACTTACTCGTGATTTAGTGATGCTTTTCAATATTTAAAAAATGAGTAAACCCTTAATCATACGACAACGATAAAAATAAGCGTCAATGCAGCAATCAGGCCCGGTTTTAAAAGTTGTGAGGCCTAAAGCAAATTAATTTTTATATACCTTTTTTAATGTTTATTTAGATTATTTAGTATATTTGAACCTAAAAAATATATATTTTAGGCCTAAAATATGTTATATTTAGGCCTTTTTTTTTTTACATGATTTAGACTTTTATTTAGTGGGGGCCTAAAGCAATTGCTTGACCTCCCTTGAGGTCAAGCCGGGCCTGGCAGCAATCACCTAAAAAATAGCTTTCAAGCTCTAAAAGAAAGACTACCTTCTCAAATCTAAAACCTATTGATCAAGCAAAATCTCATAGTGGAAGCTAAAGAGCTTAGGATCGGCAAACAACCCGATATCTTCCCACCAAAGATTTGACATATGAAATTCCAACATGATTGGGTGGAAAATACGTAAAAACGTAAAAATAACTCATAAATATAATCCTAGTGAGAAGGTTATGCAATTTCAATAGCTCATACATACAATCCTATTGAGAAGGTTATGCAATTTCAAGTCATAAGACTTGTATTTTCCTTTTAGCGCATTCTCCATTCTTTTTGGATGACATCATACTTGAATCTTTATTAAAAATATTAGACGGCGATGTGGTGGTGGTAGTTGTCGTCTTGATATTCTCTTCATTGAAAAAATTAATTTTCCAATCTCGGTCACTTAAATGAGTTAGGAGCTAAGAGGGCACATAGGGATTATCCTCAACGTGCGATTCGACGCTCAACATTAGTCCCGGAGCTAAATGTGACGTGGGTCTCATCTCATTAGGGGATAGAGAGAGGAAGTGAGGAGTGAAAGAATGAAGTTTAGCAGATATTTGCCTTTGTGAAGAACAAACATTTCTTTTTGAGTAGACGTGGTATTTATAGAGTTTTGAAATCCTTGCGAAGACTTTGGAGATGCATTTGGCGAAGAGGCAAGTTGGTCAAGGTTGGGCGAGGTTATAGGCTCGTTGGGCAGCTGGGCGAAGGGCCTCGGCTCGGCGGGCTGGTTGGGCAAGGGTCTAATTTCGCTAAGTAGCTGGGCTAGCCAAGGCACGGGCGTGGGCTCGATCGAGATGGACGAGGCTCCAACGTGGGCTCCTTAACATGATATCTCGAGGTCTTGGTGTCGGGAATTTCGTCTTTGTGATTGGACTTTGATCTTGATCGCGCTCTTGTCATTTTTTTTTCTTCTCTTGAAGTGGTATTTTTCACTCGCGATAATGACGACATAAAAAAAAACTCATATTATCATTTTTTTTGTCATAATTACTCTAGCTAGCACTTGTACTACAAACTCTAGTTTTATTTCAAAACACAATATTCAAGTAAAAAATAATTTAAAAACGTATAAAAATGACCTTCAAATTAAATTTGAACAATTAGTATAAAATTATCACACTGACTATACATCTCCACACAGCTAATATTTTAATTTTAGTGTAACATAATTAACTTAAAATAAACGCATTAGTGTTTGGGAAATAGAGTAATTGTACTTAAAACACACACACACACACGCAAGATATTTTTATTTTTTTACTCATATTGAACAATTTTATTTTAATTTATCACCTTTTAGAAAACAGAACAAGTTGTATGCCAAGTTTATATGCATATTCTAGTATTATCAAAGTAATGAAAATAAATAAATAAAAAGACAATAAATAAGTCTATTCTTTTAAAATCTCTCTCCTGTCTTTCCTATACCCTTTCTTTCCGGGCCAAATTAATGAAAGAAAAACAATGAACACAAATTAATATGAAGTTTTCGGAGAAGAAACACAGTTCAAGTAAAAAGATATATAAAAATTAGTTAACAGTGAAGATTTAGAGACTCAGAGAAAGAGAAAAAGAAAAAAATCTTAATAATGATACAGAAAATACAATAGCTTGAGTATATAACTTTAATATAACTAAATAAAAAAGACTGAAATAACTTTATATATATAATAATGATAAATATAATATACAATAAAATAAAAAAGATTGAAATAACTCTACATAAATATAATAATGACATATATATTATACTAATAAAAGAGAACTAAAAAAGCATATTATTATGGAAAAGAAAAAAAATAGTTAAACAAACTCGTATTATTAATTTAGTGTAACAATTACTATAGTGGTAGAACTTGGAATATAAACTCTTAATTAGTCTAAACACCATATTCATGTAAAATAATTGAACACCGGATAAACATAACCTTCAAATTACATTTGAAACAGTTAGTATAAAGCTGTCTTACTGACTATACATCTCCAAACAACTATTACGTTAATTTTGGCGAAATAACACAATTTTTTTTTTGATGAAATAACACAATTAGACAACAACATTTTACTTGGATTTTCGTTACTGTTGCAATTGATATTTGTTTGAAAAAAAAAAGAATTGACCGACGACTGCCTAAAATTGATTAGTATTCTTGTTTTTTTGGAAAATTGGATTAGTATTCTTGTTGCTAATCGTACTGGTGGATACTTAATTTAGAGCTGACAAAAACAAAAAGAGTCAGTAAATAATAATAATAATTATTAGCCAAAGATGGGTCCCGCTTCATAATCCGCGACCCCCGCTATCTCTCATGACTCAAAATTTTCCATTCCTACTTGTTTTACTTTTACCAGATCCACCAACCAACCCTCAAATACCACAAAATCATTATTCTAAATCATTTTTTTTTTAAATATTCATCGCTACGTTAAGTCGCTACTTTGTTGCATGTGATAGCATATTCCAGCATCCCTATTTTTAAATCTATATTTCCTTACATTTTGCAAACCATGTCCCAAATCCCATACTTAAATAGTAATTACAAAAAATAATTACTGAAATAAATTATTTAACCCCGCACCGCAACAATACAAATTCTTGCACAGCGAAATTGGCTCTCTCTCTCCACCAACCATTACCAGATACAAAATTACAACGTAGATCATAAAAATCAGATCTCGCATACCAAAAAGCCAAGAACAAATCTGGACCGTCGATTAAAGCCCTAAAACCTATTTATAGAGGGTCATATCCACCTCAAAACCTCGCGCTTCTTCTTCTCGCTCTCTTGTACAATAGTGTTTAAGAGAAAGAGAGAAAGAAAATCCAATTCTTCCTAATCTCAGATCTAACAGCGATAATGTCTCTTTCAGTGGAGAAGACCTCGTCGGGGCGTGAATACAAGGTGAAGGACATGTCTCAGGCCGACTTCGGGAGGCTGGAGATCGAGCTCGCCGAGGTCGAAATGCCCGGACTCATCTCTTGCCGTACAGAGTTCGGTCCATCTCAGCCGTTCAAAGGAGCCAGAATCACCGGATCTCTGCACATGACGATCCAGACCGCCGTGCTCATCGAGACCCTCACCGCCCTCGGCGCCGAGGTCCGCTGGTGCTCCTGCAACATCTTCTCGACTCAGGACCACGCCGCCGCGGCGATCGCCCGAGACTCCGCCGCCGTGTTCGCCTGGAAGGGAGAGACTCTCCAGGAGTACTGGTGGTGCACGGAGAGGGCTTTGGACTGGGGTCCCGGCGGCGGACCGGATCTGATCGTCGACGACGGAGGCGACGCCACGCTGCTCATCCACGAGGGAGTCAAGGCCGAGGAGGTCTTCGAGGCCACCGGAGTCCTGCCGGATCCGAGCTCCACCGACAACCCTGAGTTTCACATCGTTCTCACCATTATTCGCGACGGACTCGCCACCGACCCGCACAGGTACAGGAAGATGAAGCAACGCCTCGTCGGAGTCTCGGAGGAGACTACCACCGGTGTCAAGAGGCTCTACCAGATGGAGCTCGCCGGAACTCTTCTCTTCCCCGCCATTAACGTCAACGACTCCGTCACCAAGAGCAAGGTCAGAAATGAACCAGATCTGAGTTTCTAATCTTCAGATCTGCTTTTTTTCTATTTGTTTGTTTTATCATTTCTTTTCTTGATTTGTTTCGTTCTTGTAAATATAGGTAGTATAGGAACCGGATTTATTATAATAAAATTTTTTGTTTTAAAAAAAATTGTAAAATTATTGTTTTGAGAAGATCTGCCAAATATTTTATTTTAAAAGATTATTTAGTTTCTAGTCTGCGATTTTTATTCTTGATTTGGTTAGTCGTTGTGAACGTATAGCTAGTCTAAGAACTGAATTTATAAATTCTTTTTCGGTAATTAAAAAACAAAATTGTACAATTTTTAGACATGTGTTTGTGTTAAAATAGAAAAAAATATTTTATAAAGAAATTATGAAATTGTGGTTTGACTATCTATCTATTATATATAGTATAGTATAAAACGTAGTCATTTTTTGTTTGTCTGTCTGTTTAATCAAAAGTTTTCTTGATTTGTTTCGTTATTGTAAACATAGCTAGTCTCTAGGGAATGGAGTTTATGAATTCTTGTTTGATATTTAACAAAAAAAAAAGTGTAAAATTCTTCTAATGTGTTCTCCATCAATTAGTTGGTTTTTCATTGGTTTGTTTAACCGAAAGTTTTCTTGATTTGTTTAGTTATTGTAAGCATAGCCAGTCTCTAGGAACTGGAATTTACGAATTCTTGTTTGGGTAAATTATTGTGTGTAGTTCGACAACCTGTACGGATGCCGACACTCTCTGCCCGACGGTCTCATGAGAGCGACGGACGTGATGATCGCCGGAAAAGTGTCGGTGGTGTGCGGATACGGAGACGTCGGAAAGGGCTGCGCGGCGGCTCTGAAGCAAGCCGGCTCGCGGGTGATCGTGACCGAGATCGATCCGATCTGCGCTCTCCAAGCCACCATGGAAGGATACCAAGTCCTGACCCTCGACGACGTCGTCTCCGAGGCCGACATCTTCGTCACCACCACCGGAAACAAAGACATCATCATGCTCAAGGACATGAGGAAGATGAAGAACAACGCGATCGTGTGCAACATCGGACACTTCGACAACGAGATCGACATGCTGGGACTCGAGACCTACCCGGGCGTGAAGAGGGTCACGATCAAGCCTCAGACCGACAGGTGGGTCTTCCCCGAGACCGGGACCGGGATCATCGTCTTGGCCGAAGGGAGGCTCATGAACTTGGGCTGCGCCACGGGGCACCCGAGTTTCGTGATGTCGTGCTCGTTCACGAACCAGGTGATCGCTCAGCTCGAGCTCTGGAACGAGCGTGCCTCGGGGAGGTACGAGAAGAAGGTCTACGTGTTGCCCAAGCACTTGGACGAGAAGGTCGCGGCGCTCCATCTCGGGAAGCTCGGAGCCAAGCTCACCAAGCTCTCCAAGGACCAGGCCGACTACATCAGCGTCCCCGTCGAGGGACCCTACAAGCCCCCGAACTACAGGTACTAGGAAGATGGGACCCCAAGAGATTCGCTATTGGCTCGCTCAGCGCTATTATTTTTTTCTTTCTTTCTGTCTTAGAAGTTGCATTGAATGTTTGTGTTTTGTGAAAGTTGTTTTCGTTGGATTTCGGATCGGGGTTTGGTTGTAATGATTTTGCGTATCAGTTTTAAGTTTTTTCAATAACCGATGGATGATGATGGGCCGAGTGAGTGTGTGTGTGTGTCTCTGCTGTGTTGTGTTGTCGTGGTTATGTTGCTGCAAATTTTGCGAGCTCTTAAGATTTTAGTCTGTGTAACGGCATACTACCAAAAAAAAAAAAAATGTTATATGAGAAATTTTCAGGATGTGTTTTGCCAGTCAGTTTTAGCCATTGTTTTGCAGTGGCAGTTCTAACTTTGGCTACCCGTGATGAACTTGAATGCTGCTTCTGTTTCTGGTTGCTTGTGCGAGTCTTGCAGGGAATTCATATTATTATCTTGGAAGTTTTCTTTATATTTTAGGATTTCTTTATCGGTATTTTATTTGGAGTAGGACATGAAAATGCTATTGGATTATTATGTACTTCTGGGCAAGCCGTGTCGAGTAACAGCCTGAGATTACCGTAATTTGTATAAAAAACTCCTATTCAACGGGACGTTGTATGACTCGATGTAGAGCAGACTCGGTGATTGCCTGAGATTTTCGATGTCGGATTCATGAAGGGAAACCTACAGTGTGCTCAGTTGTGCGATGACATGTCACGGGGATGAAATAGACCTCGACACACTGTCGCAACAATCTACCAGATAGAGGACGTTGACATGTTCACAGAACTCGGACACGGGGGAGAAAAAAATAGGTTGAGACCACCAATGACCTCTCATCCCAGTTGTCCCTAGACTTAGTCCTAGCTCATCTTGAGCAAGGCGTCAAGATCGGGGCAAACCAGCAACTAAATACCACTTTCACTGTTACAATGTAATGTCTTTTGAGTCGAGGAAAGTATTAGGCTTGAAGGCCAACCACTATGAGGCCGAGGCAAACCCTGAAAGTATTCAAGCACAAGTCCAGCTGGGAATGAACTATGAGAAATGACCGGTTCTACTACTCATTTTAATGATTTGGAACAAAATATAGAGTAGTTTGTTTTTGGACACTTTTATTAGTGTTTTGAGGAGAGATAATATTTTGATACCCGGTTTGCCTTTTAATTTGTAATTATGTTCATTCAATCCTCAAACCAAAACTTGCTCATTAAGAATTCTCGTACGTCTTGCTTATTGTGCCATTCACAGCTCTCTCTCTCCTCTCTTTTTTCTCTGCGTGTGAAGTACGTTAGAACTTCCTCCATGAGCTGCGTGTCTCTGAAGTGAAGCTCAGCTCTCCGGCCACCTCGTCGTTGTCTAAAAGTAAGCTTCTTTCGTTCATCGTCGTCGTCGTCTTCTCTCTTCTCTTTTTGTTTTAGGGTTTTCGTTCATCCTGCTCGTCGTCGTCTTCTCTCCTCTCTTTTTGTTTCTGGATTTCGGAGAACATGTTTGTTCAACGTCATCATCCTGCATCTTAAAAGAAAGCTTCTTTTTCGTCGTTCATCTTTGTTGGTGCCATTATCCGCCGTCTCTGTGTTGTTTGTTGCTGGGTTTGTTTATGTGTTGTCGTGTTTTTGGACGCTTGAGTTTTTTCGCGTTCTTGAATTGAGGAGAAGGGAATGCTGACTCCGAAGGGCAACGTGTGGAGCTGCTGACGGGGCGGAGGAACCTTGGTGGGCGGCAGCCGATGGAGGAGCGGAACTTGGTGAAGTGGAGCCGCCCCTTCTTGGTGGACGATCACCGGCTGTCACTCATCATGGGCCCGCAGCTCAAGGGCCGCCCAAACCGTCTCCAAACCGTGTGTTATGGATATGGATATGGTTTAATTTGTGAAAAGGAAAGGGCTTGAAGTTCGAAAATTAAGGCTTGTGGAGTTTCCAAAACAGCAAGTACTTAATTTCATTTCATTCTAACATATCCATTGGGCCTTCCCACACGAAACTGCAACAACAACGAAACAGAAAATCACGCCATTGGAAAAATGTACAAGAAATGACAAAGCTTTTCCGAGAATGATGCGTTACTATGGGGATTCCGAGGAGTTGGAATTGTGAGGGCGTCGTGTTACTGGAAATCATAGTGATCCTCTCTCTCTCTCTCTCTCTCTCTAACAAAGTGTGTGAGTGAGTCTGTGTGTGTATTTTGAATTCTCTGTGGTCGAGTCTTTATGCTTAGCAATGGCAAATTGGCAACCAGCCACGTCAGTGGACCCCACAACGGATCATACAAGATTGGTGTCGATTTTAGGTGTTTGCGAGCGAGAAGTCACATTATTTATTTTTAAAGCTTAAAACTAAATCTAGACTTTCATTAATGAAATCAAGCCTTGCGCCTCAACCAAAACAGTGACCAGGAGTGCAGGATACATGGAGTGATCAATTCTCTGCACTGAGCTCGGGAGTGGTTATAAAAATAAAATTAGAGGAATCAAAACTATCAGTAATTATAGAAATTCCAAGGTGGTTAAATTGGGTTTTCACATTTCTGTATGGCTTTAACGACTCATTAACAATCTGATTGCTGTTTATGTTGCAATTCCGTTCCCCCAAGACCCGGCCTTGCGTCGATATCATCGACGACCGGATCTTCAAGTGTTAAAATGGAACACTTGAATTCAAAACGGGTACTTTTCATATCGGCATATATTTTTGACAAAGCAAAATGATCATGCTCAGCTAAATTCGTGACAAGAAATTGATTTGAATTGCTCTAATATTCAAAGCTCAAATTACGATGACATAACACAATCGGTGCATAGCAAAACTCGATACAGTTAGACAAAGAAGAAGAAAAACTGGGATCCAATCCAACTACCGTATCTTCATCTCTCATTTTTCAAAAAGTCTGAATGGCAAAAATGTCTCTCTCGAAGCAAATAAAAGAAAGAGAGAAAAAAAATTGAGAAAGAAAGTTGTCAGTAGCTCCTTCCCCAGTAAGTCCACTTCTTCGCTGGCTTCCCCGAAGCAAAGCACAGTGTACCTATCACCAAATGCCATACAAATTAGAGATTATGAATTAAATCAAAAGTCGACCTTCCAAAAAAGAGTACAAAATAGCCAAATCTACGTTGTCCAATTTTTATTTTTTTTTTGTTTTTTTTACCATGTCATTGAAAATATTGACTTATATAAGCAATTAACCACTTTAAAAAAAATTTATTGACAGTGTCGAAAAATTACTGACACATGGTACTTGAACATATTTGAAAATTATGGCTATTTCACTAATTTATATACAAATCTTGGCTATTTTGCAAATCCATCCTGACAAAATGAACAAATGAAGCGAGTTATTTTACCTTCGGGAAGCTCTGGCTGGTCAAACGGAGAGCAAAGAGACTTAGCTGCTCCGGTCTCACCCTTTGTCCTTGCTTTCACATCCTTCTCCACCTCCTATAAAAAAACATCAATAAACAAACTTTACACACCATCGAAAGCGATACTGTACGCAAAATCAATAGATCGACCGAATTACCTCCTCGTCGCACCAAGGAGCCAAGATCAGCTGTTTTTTGTTCAGCGCCTCGATGAACTCATCCCAAGTCTTGACGACTTGGAGGCAAGCGTCGCGTTTCGTCTTCGCGGCGTCGAACATGCTCTGCTGAACGGTCTCCAAAAGCTGTTTCACTTGCTCGCCCAAGCTCGCCATAGGAATATCTGCCTTGGCTCCGTTGTCGCGGCGAACGGCGCGGCCTTGGTTGTTTGCGAGGTCTTTTGGGCCGATTTCGATTCTGAGAGGGACTCCTTTCATTTCCCAGTCCGAGTACTTCCACCCGGGAGAGTAGTTGTCTCGTAAATCGGCCTCCGCTCGAATACCCGCTTCGGTCAGAGCGTCCACCGCGGCCGTGCATGCATCGTAGATCCCTTGGGTATTTGCGTCTTTGTACGGCACCGGAATTACAATCACTTGAACCGATGCCACTTTCGGTGGAAGCACCAACCCTTTGTCATCTCCGTGAACCATCACCATAACACCAATCTTTTACAACAAAAAAAAAGGAAAGAAGGGTCATTTTGTTAAATAGCCAATTGAAATTAATGTTTTTGCAAAATACCTGAGGTTCGTCTATAATTTCGTTTTTTTTTTACCTTATGATAAATTAATTTAAAAGTGATAAATTGCTTCTATTATTCGTCAAAATTTTTAATCTCAGTGTCAATTTTTATTAATTTATTTATGAAAACTTGAAACTTCTGGTTATTTTGCTAATGAATTAGTTTTTACTGAAATTGACGAGAGAATGAATAAATGAATGAGAAAAAAGAGATGAGATTCTAATACTAAAGAGTACCGTTCGGGTGCTGTAAGCCCAGGAATTCTGCCACACCATATTCTTATTGCCCTTCTCGTCTTCAAAGTTTATGTCAAACATTTTCGAGAAGTTTTGACCTAAACAGTGAGAAGTCGCACCTTGAACAGCGCGCCCAGTGTTCGGAACAAAGGCCTACCATAACACGGAATTCCGTTGTTATTTACTAAGGTCACTAAATTGCATATAAAGAAGAAAATTATGAAACACGGTGTGCACATACTTCGACACTTGTGGTGTAAAGTCCACCGGCGAATTTCTCCATCTCACTTTTCTTCCCCTTTATGACAGGAATAGCCAAGAACTCTTCATAGATGCGTCTGTATAGTTCCAATATTTGAAGAACCTGAATACATATAACAGACTGTCATACATCGGTTGAACAAAAGGGAGAATTTGAATTCCTGACTCAACTAGTAACTAACTATGCTTTCAAAACGCAATAAAAAAAAGTACATAACTGTTTTCTTTACTTCTTGTCACTTAAACAAAAAACACTTTTTAGTATTTATTCATATAAATCATGTGAATTCATACTTTACAATTTCTTTCCAATTTGAACTCCTCCAAGATAAATGGAAAATTGGATGGATTATTTTCTTTCTAAAGACTTTGTTTCTAAAATTACAAGTAACAAAACAGTAGAATAAAAAGTAATTATTATACTTCATTATGGACTTTCTTTCGTTCTACAATACCCAACCACAAGGGAAAATCAATTTTATTGTCATTTGCATTTTCTACCCCATATATATATATATATATTTTTTTTTTTTCATTCTAGTTTCTTTCCTTGTATCATACATAGAAATTTATAATATTGCATCACCAGTTTAATACGCACAAGAATTACTCAGTATTAACAAGAAACTAAGGCATCTTAGGTTTCAAAAGATGTCAAATAACATGAACAAAATCACCGCCAATTTGTGCTAATGAAACAAATAATGTTAGAGAAAAACAGTGACAAGCAAGGCCGTTGTTCCTAGGCTTCTATGAATACAATAGCAGATAAATAAAATAAGATTCTCAACAAAAAATTAGTTTAATACATGAGCAAGCTAAAAAAAGTTGAAATAATGAGTAAGAAAAAGAAACAGAAGTACTTTAGATCAATCAGTAGTCCACAGACAGAAAGCTGAAATAAAGAAAAAAACATCTCATATGACTCAAGTTTTGTTAATCTAAACTTAAATGAATAAGAAGTTTAACATCATAGTGTTGAAATGTAAAGAGCAAGGACAAAGCAAGAACCTTTTGCAATACTAACTACTGAATTAGCACATTTCCAAAAATTACCAGGGAATTTTCCTTTTTCTACAACTTCCAAAATTTAAACTAGCCCAAATTTAGATCAAAGAAAGAATTTTTCGCTTGAGATCCCATAAACTTAATCAAAACAATAGAAAGAAATAAAAATAAATAAATTATGTGCTAGTGTAGTTTGATACCTCTTCATCTGCCTCTTCCTTGGTGGCAAAAGCCGTATGGCCTTCCTGCCACAAAAACTCCCGAGTCCTGAACCAAATTCATGCATTAGAGTCTTATATATATATAATATATATATATATATATATATATAGAGAGAGAGAGAGAGAGAGAGAGAGAGAGAGAGAGAGAGAGAGAGAGAGATGCGTGAATGAGTGGATCCACCTAATGAAAGGAGTGGGATTGCTGAATTCCCAACGAACAACGTTACACCACTGGTTGAGCTTCAAAGGCAAGTCTCTGTGTCCCCTAATCCACTTCGAATATGAGGGATACATCACCGTCTCACTTGTCGGCCGAATCGCGATCGGAACTTCCAGCTCAGACTTTCCCGATCGAGTCACCCAAGCGACCTCCGGCGCGAACCCCTCAATGTGATCCTTCTCCTTCTCCAGCACCGACTGAGACACGAATACCGGGAAGTAACAGTTCTTCACTTTCATCTTCTTTATCTCCGGGTCGAAAAACTCCTGCGATTCCACACACAGAAAAAAAACCCATTTCGTGAAGCTGAAAAATGGATTTCGTTTCAAAGTAAGTAAGAAAAAAAAAATTGTTTCTCCCGAACTCACGTGTAGAGATTCCCAGATCGAGTACGCCCATGGCCTCAGGATGTAGCAACCTGAAATGTCGTAATACTCGATCATCTCGCCACGAACCACCACCTATAAATTATTTAAAAAAAAAAAGTAAAACAATTTACCCATCCAAAAAATTGGTACTTGACAAAAAAAGAAAAGAAATAGAGAAGAGATCTTTGCTCAACGAACCTCAGAGTACCATTCTCCGAAGTTTTCGTCCTTTTTGTACGACATTCCCAACCCGGTCTCTTTCTTCACCTCCTTCTTCTTCTGCCCTGAAAATGCAAAACACGCCGAATCAGATAAGTCAAAAAACGCCTGTAACGGAAACGAGACGCCCAACTCACCGCCACCGCCGGAACCACCCTTTTTCTTCTCTCCGGCGCCAGAACCTCCCTTTTGCTTCTCTCCACCACCAGCCATGGCTAAACGCGAGTCAGAAAAGAATACATTAAGACATTGCTGTCGTTCGATCGAAGAGAGATATTAGGATGGAAAAATGGATTCTGATATGCTATTACTTAAATCTGAAAGTTATAACCTATCAGCAAAGAAGAATACGTATCACTGTTCTTTCAAATTCAATTAAAAATTCCTTCTTGATCTGCCTGTTTTTTCTTCTTTCTATTCTCAGAAACCTAACAGGGAAACAAATTACTCGTACGCGCAATCTAAATTTTTCCTATCCTCTATTAAGTTCTCAGCTTTTCCCTAATTTTGTTTCTTCGGAAATAAAAAACAGGTCAGTAAATTAGGAAAGAAAAGGAAAAGAAACCATACTCGCCGTGGAGCTTCTCGTCGAGATTTTGGTCGCGTCGGAGAGCTTCTCTGCGCGTTTGGTGGCTGGAAAAAGGTCAACCTTGAACTTCTCAGCGTGTGTGGGTGAGTCTGATGAGAGTTTGAGATAATAATTAGGTCAAGACTGTCCGAAAATATTAAATATAACTAAAGAATTATTATATTTTTACCACTGGACTGTGATACGTGTAACACTTAACCCCTATTTTTAAATTACTTTATCTGCCCTTTGATCTTAATTTATTACAAATCAGTCCTCTCGTTTATTTTTTTCGGCCAAACTGTCAATTAATCGTTGGGTGTGCTTGTTGCGATAAGAAGGCAAAATCTAAAGAAGAAACCTAACAAGCTGAGCAGAAGAGCTTTCGGTAGACAATCGATCAGCTGTGGAAATGCTGAGATTGGAAATGGGTTTGAAGATCAAAGCTTTCCAGATCTCAACCGGTAATTCTGCTCCTCTCTTTACCCATTTTCGTAATTACAGTTCACGTGCTCAGTTTGAGACATTGGTCCAAACGCGTTGCAAATCAAGAGACTTCACTGTGGGGGAAGCTCTGCGTCTCTTCAATACCTTATCTGATATGAGACCCATGCCCTCTGTTTGGAGTTTCAATCAATTAATTGGGGCAATGTCGAAGATGAACCAGTGCTCCACTGTGGTCTCGATGTACTCTCACCTCGTTAGGTTTCGTCGGAACTATTTCGAACCCGATGTTTCTACTCTGAACATTGTTGCTAAATGTTTGTGGCGGTCAAACAGTGCAAAGTCAGGCTTCTCAGTGCTCTCAGTCGCCATTAAAAGTGGGATTCGTCCTGATTCGTTCATGATGAGTACTCTTCTCGACGGGCTTTGTAAGGAAGGTTCTATGGTTGCTGCAATGGAGTTATTCGAGAAGATGGTCGAGCAGAAAGGTTTGTGTGACGAGGCTACTTATGCGACCATCATCAATGGGTTTTGCAAGGTCGGAGAGACCCAAAAGGCAATGGGTCTTCTTGAGCGAATCGTCAACTTTGAAGGGATCAAACTGAATTTTTATAGTTTTAGTGCGATCATTGACGGGCTCATCAAAGAAGGACGAACTGAGGAGGCATTGAGCTTGTTTCGGGACCTGACCAGCCGCGGTCTTCAGCCAGATGTTGTAAGCTATACTTCACTGATTAATGGATTATGCAAATCTGGCCGCTTGGAAGAAGTGCAGAAACTTCTAGCTGACATGGATAATGATGGAGTTTCGCCTGATGTCCACACTTACAGTGTTCTCATTGATTCACTTTGTAAAGTCGATAAAATCCAGGATGCGATCTCAGTGTTTGAATTGATGGAAATAAAAGGTGTCAAGCCTAATGTTGTCACATTCACTTCTCTACTCGATGCGTTGTGTAAGGCTGGCCGATTGGAAGAAGCAAATCAGTTCATTGAGAAGATGGTCGATTCTGGAATTCTCCCCAACATCATCACTTTCAATACAATGTTGGATGCCCTTGCCAGAAATGGAAGAACCAAAGAAGCGCTGGATAATCTTGAAGTAATGATTAAGAGAGGTCTCAAGCCCGATATCTACACATACAATTCTTTGATCTACGGGTTGTGCAAATCGGGCTTATGGAGGGAAGCGAAAGAGCTGTTCGACAAAATGAAGGATCAAGGTGTATCCCCGGATGTAGTAACATACAGCATCTTAGTCGATGCTTTCTCCAAGGTTGGAAGGATGAATGACGCTCTGGCTGTGTTCGAGTTGATGATTCAGAGAGATATCCATCCAAACATTATCACATACAGCTCTTTGCTGTGTGGGTTGTGTCGTTCGAATAATTCAGAAGGAGCCATGAGGGTGTTTGACAAGATGGTGTCTCAAAATATCTATCCCAACATCGTGACTGTAAGTATTCTCATTGATGGCTTTGCAAGAAATGGGAAGATGGATAAGGCTCAGCAATTGTTTGAAGCAATGATTCAAAATGGTTTGGAGCCAAATGTGGTAACTTACAGCACGTTAATAAATGGGTATTGCCTACAAGGTGCAATGGAGAAGGCAAAGGAGATGTTTGAAGAGATGTCATTAAAGAATATTCTGCCGGATATCGTTTCACACCACACTCTGGTCGAAGGCTACATAAAAGTGGGACGAATAGATGTTGCTCTCAAGCTTCTCAAGGATATGATTTGTGCTGGTATTGTCCCAAATTATGTAGCAAAGACTTCTTTGAAGAAGATTCATGCAATGAGGCAAAAAGCACTTGTAAAATAAACCTACCATAGGAATTTATGTAGCTGGAGTATCATAATTCTAACGGAGACACTGTTTCTTTTTGCTGTTTTCTGTTCTTGATGACATGTTTTTGTATTTAGCGACTATGAATCTATGATGATAGTACTGTACTTTTATTGATAAAAACATAGTAGTAATGATTTTCATTACGAATGCATTTAGTATGATAGTTTTTTTTTTTAGTCTTTCATGGAGATTTATTTTCATGGGATTAGTGTGATATTGTTTTCTTGTAAATTATAATCACGTCAAAACTCTTGATTTAGAGAGAAGGTCTAGGGGAATTTGTATCAAGCCAAAGGTTTTGTATCAGCCATACAAAGTTTAAATTCTAATTAGGTGCTTCATTAGCTCACTCCAACTTTTACTACAACCGGTTTAAGATAAGGTTTGGCCACTCTACATAGCATTTTTAGTTGCCTATGTATATAATATTTCATTTGAAACAGAACAAAGAAATGTAAAGTAAAATGAAGTTGATTGAGTGATCTATATGTGCAACTTCATATTGAATGTGTGGATAAAAATGGTATTAATAATAATACAAATATAATGCTTACTGTCCACATGTACTCGTTTTTTCATTAAACTATAATATTGGCTGTTTTCTTAAATATAATCATATCATTTGGCCAAAAATTTAACGTGAACGAGCTAATTACTTGGAAACAGATAATAGTATAACTACTCAAATTGCTTCTTTCTTTATCATTGAGCAAAAATGATATAATTTTACCTAGTAAAGAAAAGTGAAATGATTATAACCATTACTATAAATTGAAATAAGAAACATTACAAAATTTTATATCTCTTTACAAAATGTAATGTTGATTTTTTTAATTCGTTAAAAAATTGGAGAAGAGTGAAGAAAATATAACATGTAAGATTGACTTGAAATAGTAAACAAAAGAAAGTGAAAAAAAATGTCGTTAGACGCATTCTTCTTTATCGTTAAAGAAGAAGTAGTATTTAAAAAAAAAAAAGAGGAGACCCTACGATATTAAAGAAGAAGGATAAAAGAGGATTACAATCGTACATTAAAAATAATTTGGCAATTTGTTTAGTTAAATGAATTTATACTAATATTTAAGAGGGACTTAGGAATTTGACTAATTTATCTAAGTTTTTCTTGAAGATAATCATAGAGTTACCTATTAGGGAAAAGTGAAATAATTATTACCATCATGAAAAATTGAAAAGATTAAGATAACGAAATTTTCAACCTCTTTACAAATTGTAATGTTGATTTTAATTTTTTTTAATGAAATTAAATTCATTAAGAAAAAGAGTAAAGTTTCAAAATAAGTAATATGTAACAAATAACAATGAACTGAATAGAAAACAAAACACAGTACAAAGTTCCATTGCTGTTTTGGGGTCTGGAGTCATAAGTTAAAGTTGGGTTTCATTTAAAAAAATAAAATTGATGGCAATGCTCAGCAATTATGTGTTTCAAAAGTTCACTACAACGTTCACAATATAATATTTATTTTATTTTTATTTTTTTTATTCTTTATTTTTTGCTCAAAGTTTAAGATATGGTTTGTCAACTCTACGTAGTATTTTTTGTTGCAAATGTATATAATATCTCATGTGAAACAGAACAAAGAAATGAAAGCTGAGATGAAGTCTATTGAATGATCTGTCTCTGCAACTTTGTATGATATAATTATATTACAAATGTCTACTTAATTAGAGTGAATACCTCCGGGTGAAAGGGGAAAAAAAAAA
Organism: Urtica dioica subsp. dioica; assembly: GCF_054948205.1. Classification (NCBI taxonomy): domain Eukaryota; kingdom Viridiplantae; phylum Streptophyta; class Magnoliopsida; order Rosales; family Urticaceae; genus Urtica; species Urtica dioica. The sequence continues at coordinate 40,165,996 of NC_142761.1, forward strand.
GAAAAGAATTGGAAGATCTAACGTTACTTTTGAAGTTCTGCTAAAAAAGCAAAGAAAGAAATCCATGACGAAAAGAATAAGATTCTCTATGCACTGAATTTGTAGTCCAATAAAACATTATATAATCTCTTGTTCGCTTGTGTATTGTGTGGTGTGCTCATTTTTCTCTATGCTTCTCAACATAGCTTGATTTAAATTCGGATCGTCGAACATCTTTTCGATGTCTCTCTGTGTCCCTCTTATCAGCATAAACCATTTCATCACTTTTTAAATAAAAAGTATAATGATAAAATAAATTTATGATGAGTCTTATTTTCATTGGAGGGAAACAGAAAGAAACATTAAGGGAACATGCGATCTAGACATTAAGAGTTCATAGCCCTTCATGGATTCGATTTTTAATTTTATGTTAAAAATAAGTACATTTTTTTTAACAATAAACTAAAAATAGTACGGATTAATGACTATAATTGTTATTGAAAAATCTAAATAAATAACTCACGTGAAATCAAAATTGCTAAATAGAAAATGTTTCAATATTTTTGTTTAAATGGCCAATTTTGATGATGTGACAATTAAATTGAATATGTACTTCCAATTTTACCATTTATTTTTTAAAAAATTAATTAGAAAAATAGCAAACTTAAATGTTTGATATTGTTAAATAGCTAAGGTTTGGTAAATATTAGGTAAATAGCCATAAATGATGACGTGGCTTAATATGACAGTGGCTATTTACTTAATATTTTGTAAATATATAAAATTGGTTATTTACCTAATATTTACTAAACCATGGCTATTTAGGAATTCCCAACGTTTAAGTTGGCTATTTTGCTAAATTACCATTTAAAAATCATATCTATTTTCGAAATTAAAAAAGAGAAATTGCCCCATTTGTCACCAATTTCATAACATTTTCAAACTTTCCACCAAAAGACTAATTTGACCCAAAATACCACCATCTATGTCAACAATGTTGACATTTATTTTTGCTCTTCACTATTAGATGTCAAAATTGTTGACATAAATGTCAACATTGTTGACATAGTGGTGACATTTTGGGCCAAATTAGTCTTTTGGTGGAAAGTGATAAAATGTTATGAAATTGGTGACAAATGAGACAATTTCTCATTAAAAAAAAGTAACTAATTTAAGTAACCTTGGCTATTCAGTTTGTCAACCTTGAACTTCTCAGCGTGTGTGGATGTGTCTGAGGAGAGTTTGAGATAATAATTAGGTCAAGACTGTCAGAAAATATTAAATATCAGAATTAAAAAAAAAATTTGGCCCCTCGTCTTTGACCTCTTTAACAACTTGGTCCCTGATTAAAAAAACCTGCAGTCTTGGCCTATTATGACCAGCCAATTTTCATATTTCGTACTTCTGTTTATTTTTCTGTCAAAATTGGCGGATACTCATCACGTGCAAGTCACGTGTGCGAATTGTGGAGGGTAATTTTGTAATCCCGCTAATTTCGTTTAATAATTTGACAAATGTTGTAATTTTTTAATTTTAAAAAATAATCAATTCATTATAAAATGTGATTGTAAATCATCAATTCATTTTGTAATTGTAAATAATCATTCGAAAATATAAAATGTGAAATCTGAAATAAAAAATCGCAAAAATCCCAAAAAATTCGACTGAGAAGAGAAAAACCCTAAAAACTTAATCCGAATATGGTGCGGAAGAAAGGTAAATCGCCGAAGATAGGACGTACGACATCGCCGGTGAAGAAAAGACGTACGACATCGCCGGCGAAGCAAGCCACTTCGAGGGAGAAACGCGAGTGGGATAAATCTCGAACCCCGATTCAAGAAGGGGCTTATGGTAAGCTTATGGTTTTATTTGTTCTTTATTGTTTTGTTGTTATCGAAGGATATGTTTTTGCAGATGGGTAATGAGGGTAATGAGACCACTAGTGTTTTGGCTTCATTTTTGTTTGTTTTTTTTTTCGTTTCCGGTCCTTTAGTGTTGGTTGTGGTCCCGTTTTTGTCGGTAGAGTTTGGTACATGTATGGGTGGGTGTGGGGTTTTGAGGGTATTTATGTAATGGGTTTCATGTTTTATTATTAGTTTACTTTGTACATGAAAGAGTATTAAATGAAAGCTTTTGTTGCCATGTTTTTATTTCAGAGGAACTTCTAAACAATTTTTCTATCAATGTCTACCATGGAGGTACGCTGAGGTTTGACTGTGGATATGGTTTGGACAAATACGATGGCGGCACTGTAAGTCAGTTTATGTTTGTAGATATAGACAGAATGTCTATTCAAGTGTTGAATGATATGATGACAAAGGAACTTGGTTACGCAACTGGTTGTGATTACTACATGGACGCGCCTGAATGTAAGGTGATTTGGATTGAATTGGACGGTGAGTTGCTGGAACGTCTAGCTGAAAATCTGAAGACAAGCTGGGAGGTCAATATTTATTGTGATCATCCAGTTGCAGCACCAGTTATACAAAACAGCGTTGGTGAGGACGATGAATACAACCATGACGACGTTGTGGCTGAGCAAGAAGAGCATGAGGACCCTGGTCCTGAACCAGTCATTAATGATCATTTATCTGATCATGTGGCCAGTGATGACGACGCACAGGGTGACATTGAGGAAGAAGACCGTGAAGAGGTTGATGAGGAAGCACAAAATGCCATGGATGAACAGACATGTGAAGCGTATCAGAGAAGGCCAGAACGAGTTTGGTTTCGAGTTGAGTGACGAAGAAATTGAAGTGGATGGGGCAGCTGTTGACTTGGGCCTAGCAGGCGTAGTTAAAAAAGGGGAAGGATTTTCTAATTGATAACTCTGAAGATGATAGCGACTTCGACATAGACGCTGACATTAGAGGCTATGAATCGGACTCAGAAGACAACAAGGCAGAATAGGTCTGTGATGGTGTGAAGGGCAAGCAGAAAGTACACATCAAGAAGAAGCTGCCACGATTTCAGGAGTTCAGAGAAGAAACTGATATGCGTGACGTGATACTAAAACTGGGAATGTCATTTCCTAGTTCTCATGTCTTTAAGCAGGCAATCAGGCAACAAGCTATCAAAGAGGGCAAAGACGTCTATTTTAAGAAAACGAGGGCTAAAGGGTTAGGGCAGCGTGTAAGAACTCACATTGCAAATGGTTGTGTTATGCATCAAATCAAGACGTACAAACCAAAGCATACATGCTCTAGAGTGAACGTTAACAGATTTACTACAGCTAGGTGGCTCGCGAAAGAGTGTATGCAGAGCTTCAAAACTAACGAGTCCTGGTCCGCACCAGAGTTCATGAACCGTGTCCATAAGGACCATATCGTGAAGTGTAACGTGATGAAGGCATATAGGGCAAAAATGCATGCAACTAAGGATATTGAAGGGTCATATAAGGAGCAGTACGCTGCATTATGGAGCTACGCGGCTGAAATCAAGCGGTCAAACCCAGGGTCAACTGTGAAGATTGAATCCGAACTCGACAGCGAAGGAAAGGCAGTGTTTCAGCGGATTTATATATGTTTTGAAGCATGTAAACTAGGATTTAAACAATGTCGCCCTGTGATTAGTGTCGACATATGCCATATCAAAGGCCATCATACCGGTCAGTTACTTTCAGCGATAAGAATCGATGCCAACAACTCGATGTTTCCTATCGTGTATGTTGTTGTGGAAGCTGAATGCAAGTCGTCTTGGACTTGGTTTTTGACCTACTCAAGGACGATGTGAGTCTCAACAACGACCACCATTGGACGTTCATTTCGGATAAACAGAAAGACCTTCAAGAGGCGTTGAATGATTTGTGGGGCGAGAGCTCAGTGCAAGGTGAACACAGGCACTGTGCACGCCATCTCCAAGGCAATTTTACAAAGGTCAAGTAAATGAAATTTATTCTTTTCATTATATTCTGTTTTGATATACTTGATTTGGTACTTTACTGACTTAAATGATTTGGATTTAATTGACCAGGTTCATAAGGGAGCATTTTTTAAAGCGAAAATGATGGCCGCGACAATGGCTTCTCAGGCACGGTTTGAGGCAGAGATGGAACTAATCAAAGCTGAAGATCAAGACGCTTACGATTGGCTAATTGAAAATGGTCCTCAATATTGGGCAAGATGCAATTTCAGGTAAGCTCCTAAGTGTGAAATAGTGTTGAATAACCTATGTGAAAGTTTCAACGGAACTAGGGCCATGCTTATGGCAAGGGAAAAACCAATATTGTCACTGTTGGAGCGCATGCGGATATACCTACTGCAAAGGTTCTCCAAACAGAGAACAGCCGTAGAGAAGTGGCATGGTGAGCTTGGACCTAGAATTTTCAAGATCCTCGAAGCAAACAAAATTCTATCATCTTAGAATATTCCATATTGGGCTGGTGATTTTGATTACCAAGTCTCAAACATGTATGGAACCATGTACGCCGTGAATCTATCTACACACTCGTGCTCATGCAGTAGATGGAATTTGTCAGGTATTCCTTTACTGTAATATGTTCAGTTTAAATAGTCTTACTCTTTGCAATGTTATTTAAGTTTGTCTCTAATTGACATTCCTTTTTCGCATGCAATCAATTGCATCTGGCAGTGAGAGGAAGATCCTTTGAAATATGTCTCCCATTGGTACAAGAAACCTTGTTACGAGAGCACATATGTTCATCATGTTAAGCCAATCAACCCTCTAGAGCAGTGGCCACGTACTGGACAACCACCACTCGCAATGCCTCCAAACAGAGCCAAACCAGGAAGGCCAAAGAAGCTTCGTCGACTTCAACATGACGAGTTAGTCCCTAGGAATGGAACAAAGATGACGAGGAAATATGTTAAGCCAAAGTGCACTCAATGCGGTCAAGTGGGACACAATGTGAAAACCTGTTTTAGAAGACAGAAAGAAAATGAGGTAATGTAGTTGTAGGTTTCTTGTTATATCATTACTTGTTATATCTCTTGTTATAATCCGACATTATTGGTTTATTCAGAGACATGGAAATGGACACCGAGGAGGCCCATCACGTCGAGGACGAAGGTCACAACCACCTACTGAACCATCCCAACCACCCAGTCAATCCAACCAGCCACCTATGGCTTCTTAACCATCCCAACCACCCAGTCAATCCAACCAGCCACCTATGGCTTCTCAACCATCCCAACCACCCAGTCAATCCAACCAGCCACCTATGGCTTCTTAACCATCTCAACCAACTCACCCATCCAAAGCACGTAGAGGATCACAAGCAACTCGAGGATCACAACCAATCCAGCCAACAAGGGTATGTTTACAATTTGAAAAGTTGTTGTGATATTTGTGATAAGGACTGACATGGCTCATTTTGAATGTAAATAGAGAAGTCCGCGGTTCAAGAGTCACAACACAAGGAATGACGTGATGCAACCGCGGGGTTTATTCAGAGACGATTAGATGCTGTTTTTAGGACTTAGATTAAGCCTGTCTGAAGTCCTTATTTTGAACACCTTTTTTGGTTTACTGCTTTGATTATAATCAAGCTTGTATATGTTGTAAAAAAAGGCTAAAACTTGTGGCAACCTAGAAGTACATGACATTGTACTTATATCATATTTTGGAACTGTAAAACAGATGTAGAAGTATCATATTTTGTCTCATATTATATGGCATAACTTACTGGAAATTGAATGTTACAATTTTGTCTCATATTTTGGCATTACATTGTTCAAATTTTGTTATAATTTTGTTCAATTTTGTTACTCTACAAGTGCTGGAATGTCTAACCAAGAACTGCTCAAAGTACATAACCAAAATAAGTTACAAAATAAGACCTGCTCAAAGACTGCAGTCTTGAAAACACTTACATAACCATATCACTAGTACAAAAAATAGCAATAGGTGCGACTTTTTTCTCACCTGAAAGTCAATTTTCGCACCCAATGATACCTTTGGGTGCGACTTTAGGTGCGACTTTTTCGCACCCTAAAGTCCGCACCTAAAGGTCTTGGGTGCGAAAAGTCGCACCCAAAAGTCATGAATTTCGGGTGCGACTTTTCGCACCCAAAATCGCACCCAACTGTACACAAATCATAGTTGAAAAGGCGGGGGAAAAACATCGGGTGCGAAAAGTCGCACCCAAAACTTTGGCGGTAGAGCTTTGGGTGCGAAAAATCGCACCCAATAGTTTGGCGGGTAAAGCTGTGGATGCGAAAAGTCGCACCCAAAAGTTATTCCCGCCATAAATTGGTGAGAGTTAATTTACTATAATAGTATTTTAGACGTCGCTCTTTTAAAAAGCGACGTCAAATATATGAAAAACATAATAAATATCAGTATTTTGGATGTCAGTTTATTTAAAAGTGACTTGAATTCCTATTTCGGGTTTGAAAAAAAATAAGGCAAAACATCAATTAAAAATATAATTTCTCAATATAAAAATATAAAAAAATAAGGCAAAGCATAATTAAAAATATAAGTTCTCAATATAAAAAAAATACTTAATTCATAATGCTTTAATTAACATGAAATAAATATCTCTTACATAGACGAAATAAAGAAATACATCCCTGAAACTATATTGTATTCATTTGCAATAACATCACGCTCACATTTGCTGACATCGATAAGAACAGAGCTTCATCGTTCAGATGGAGAATCACAACGCAACCACCGATAAGACTAAAGCTCCTAATAATGATCTCCGACACCCTTTTAGATTGAGTTATTCCACACGCTGTTTAAGCCACAAACACACATACAAGCGATCACACAAAGACACACTCGAGTCACTCACATACAATAACTATTTTGTGGTCAATACACAATTAAGAAACAATTATCGAGGGAATGATCAAACATTTTTATAAAAAAATATAAAAAGTCAGAAGCTATCTCAATAAATGCACTATAAGTCGTCATGGATTTGATCTCCCAGTTCACGATATTTCAAAAGCAAAAAAAAAAAAAAAAGTCTAGGAACTTACTTACTTCATCATCAATACAGCATATTACCATCATTCCCTTGTCATTGAGAGACAGAATACTTACTTAATTATATAATCGATTGCCTCCACGGACTCGATTTTCCTCTGAGACTCGCTTTGTTGCTGCCTCAGCCTTGCGATCGGAGCTCGGAGACTGCCGTGGTCGTGTTTGATCGGAGACTATCACAGACCCATACAAACAGAACACACAAAGGCTAAGAACCGGATCTATGTGTGGAGCAGAGAATCTGCAGAATAAAAAAATTATTAGAGCGCACATTAAATACACACACACATACTCAAAGACATGAAAGAACCTGAAATAAAAGTTAAAAAAAAAACAACCAAAATAAAAGTTAAAAAAATCCACCAAACGAACAGGTTGTCACATATTAAATACACTTTTGTATTCATCAAATTACTATTGCTTTACACTGCTCAGTACAAAGCAGCAATAAAACATGTTTATCTATAGAACATCAATTAAATTTTTACCTTCGTCTAAAAAAATTCCGAAACCTCATGAACTTTAAAATTTTCCGTCCCCGAACCCACAACAAACCATATTCAAGTCATTAATAACTCACAATTTGAATTTCGAAACCACAACCACACGGCCAAAGCTGGTGTACACACACGGCCAAACAAAACTCATAGCCAAGCCTATACTCACACGGTCAAACTCAAAAATCAAAATCAATTGTCCAAATATCCAAAAACGATCCATTGTAAACACAATTTTGAGCATAATTGCAATCCGAGAATCATCAAAGCACGTCCAAATCAAAACCCCCAAATTTCAAATGAACAAACCCTAATTTTTGGCCAAAAATTACAAGGAAAAATCAAACAACAATTTCAATCCATGAATCCGAGTTCTAATCATCATAACCAAGCTTAAACAATCAATCATCAAAAGCCAATCAATTTCACCAAACCAACTCTGAATCCAAAAACACTAAAATAAATTCCAAACCCTAATCCTAAAATCCATCTCAAGTTTGATTTCTTACCTAATCTTTGTGAGATTCACTCTTCTCGGGGGTTACTCTCTCTTCCTCCGGGGTTCTTTCTCGGGCGGCGGCCACGGCGAGCTCGCGGCGGTGGCGCTTTGCTCGGTCGAGGCGTGCGGTGGAGCTCGGTTGGCGCGCGAGGAACTGAGCTACGTGAAGACGAAGAAGATGAAATGAAGGAGATGTATCGGCCGATACTCTTCTCTCGGCTCTCTCTCTCCTTCTCTCGGTCTCTCTCTTTCCCTTTCTCTCTTCTTTCTTTCCTTTCTTTCCTTTCCTTTCTTTCTTTCTTTTCTTTTATTTTCTTCTTTTTTTTTTCCTTTCCCGTTTCTTTCTTTCTCTTGTGTTGGTGAAAACAAATAAGAGGGAACAAAATCCCGCTAAATTTTTAGACCAAATGTTTTGGACTTTTGGGTGCGACTTTGTCGCACCCAAATGTATGATGAACTTTTGGGTGCGACTTTTCGCACCCCAATTTAAAAAAATCAGCGAAATTTTTTGTGCGACTTCAGTGACTTTTGGGTGCGAAAAGTCGCACTCGAAAGTAGTTTTGGGTGCGAAAAGTCGCACCCAAAAGTTATCCGCACCGAAAAACTGTATTTGTTGTAGTGTATATCCTGCAGTCTTGAAAACACATACATAACCAAAATAAGTTACAAAACAAGACCCGCTCAAAGATAAGTTACATAACCAAAGATTTACCAAAGATAAGTTGCATAACCAAGCTAAGTTACCAAAGTCACTTAATCAACAACACAAACACAATCAATAAAATCAACATAATCATTCGCTTCGTGAATTTGAGTTCATTCTTTTCTTGGATTGATAGTAAATGTTCTTGAATTGCTCGTAATTGTGCTTCTATTGCTCTTAATTGTTCTTCGACTGCTCCTACTTGATCTTCTTGTAGTACATCGGCAAACTCCGGGAACCTCTTTTCTTGCGAATTTATCCTCTTCAAAAGCCCGGGAATAATCATTTTCGATCTAGCACAAATAGGAGGGTCGACCCACTCAATAAACCCACATCCATTTTCTCCTGGTATAAAGTTCACCAATTCAAACATTGAAAAATCTCAAACTCGAAATTAAATGCAGAATAAATCCATACCTTATAATAAGGACACCCATAAAACTTTCGCCCAGGATTTTCCGATGTCCATGGAGTATACTTGACTCCGATATGACCGCATGTACACGACCAAACTCGTCCACGACGCCCACTTGTCACCTTGCCGGCGTTGTTGCCTTGCGTGCGCAAATTCCTCCGCGACGATGGACTTTGACTCGACTCCACCGATCTTCCACGATTGGTCGCCAATTCCTCCGATCTGCTGAGTCACGAATCGCACTTCTCTCTCAAATGGTTTTCTAGGTCGACTTTCGATTTGGGGACATTATATTTACCAGATATAATGTTCTATTTTTTTTGTTCTATTAATTTATATATTAATTTAGTATATTATTTTGTTCTATTTTTTTTCATCGAAACCATATAGGACATTATTCTACAAACCAATGTAAGGGCAAAACGATAATTACCCTCCACAATTCGCACACGTGACTTGCACGTGATGAGTATCCGCCAATTTTGACAGAAAAATAAACAGAAGTACCGAATATGAAAATTGGTTGGTCATAATAGACCAAGACTGCAGGTTTTTTTAATCAGGGACCAAGTTGTTAAAGAGGTCAAAGACGAGTGGCAAAAAATGTCTTTAATTCTAAATATAACTAAAGAATTATTATATTTTTACCGCTGTACAGTGATACGTGTAACACTTCACCCCTTTATTATTTTAAATTAATTTATCTGCCCTTTAATTTTAATTTATTACAAATCAGTCCTATCGTTTATTTTTTTTCAGCCAAACTGTCAATTAATCGTTGGGTGTTCTTGCTGCGATAAGAAGGCAAAATCTAAAGAAGAAACCTAACAAGCTGAGCAGAAGAGCTTTCGGTAGACAATCGATCAGCTGTGGATTGCTGAGATTGGAAATGGGTTTGAAGATCAAAGCTTTCCAGATCTCAACCGGTAATTCTGCTCCTCTCTTTACCCATTTTCGTAATTACAGTTCACGTGCTCAGTTTGAGACATTGGTTCAAACGCGGTGCAAATCGAGAGACTTCACTGTGGTCGAAGCTCTGCGTCTCTTCAATACCTTATCTGAAATGAGACCCATGCCCTCTATTTGGAGTTTCAATCAATTGATTGGGGCAATGTCGAAGATGAACCAGTGCTCCACTGGGATCTTGATGTACTCTCACCTCGTTAGGTTTCGTCGGAATGATTTCCAACCTGACATTTCTACTCTGACCATTGTTGGCAAGTGTTTGTGGCGGTCAGACAGTGCAAAGTCAGGCTTCTCAGTGCTCTCAGTCGCCCTTAAAAGTGGGATTCGTCCTGATTCGCTCACCATGAATACTCTTCTCGATGGGCTTTGTAAGGAAGGTTCTATGGTTGCTGCAATGGAGTTATTTGAGAAGATGGTCGAGCAGAAAGGTTTGTGTAATGAGGCAACATATGGAACCATCATCAATGGGTTTTGTAAGGCCGGAGAGACCCAAAAGGCAATGGGTCTTCTTAAGCGAATCGTCAAATTTGAAGGGATCAAACTGAATTTATACAGTTTTAATGCCATCATTGACGGGCTCATCAAAGAAGGACGAACTGAGGAGGCATTGAGCTTGTTTCGGGACCTGACCAGCCGCGGTCTTCAGCCCGATGTTGTAAGCTATAACTCATTGATTAATGGATTATGCAAATCTGGCCGTTGGGAAGAAGTCCAGAAACTTGTGACTGACATGGATAAAAATGG